>NC_086006.1:23007150-23159650 GCF_030014385.1 Trichomycterus rosablanca | reverse complement strand
TTGCATACTAGTTCATGAAAAAAAAAAAGCAATTGAGTGGAAGACTGCATTATATGGATCTAAATATGTAAAAATAGTAACGAAATGTTGATGCTCTGTTATATAAGGCTAATGAATGAATTATGTCTTTAATATAAAGCTACAGTTATTGTCCCCATTTACCAGTGCTCAGTTTATCTTAGGATCATGCACACATTAAGTGTATGAACACAACAATAAGTAAATCTGATTTAACATATGTTTTGTATAAAGAAGTCAATTTTAAAATTTGTGTCTTTACAACATTGTTGACCTTTTTTTTCTTTTATTGCAGAGGGAGCCTTTTCCTGCTCACTCAGCTGGGAAAGTCCTATCTGTTACTTGTGAGTGGAAAAAGGCATTTAAAGCCGCCATGGGAAAGAAGAACCAGAACCGTGAAGATGACGAGTCTGGATCCTCTGAAGAAGAATATGTGGTGGAGAAGGTCTTGGACAGGAGGGTTGTTAAGGGCCGTGTGGAGTATTTTTTGAAATGGAAAGGTTTTTCAGAGTAAGTTTTCACTGATACTTATGTGTCAATATGTGTCCTCTTTTATAACAGTAGGTCTTGTTCAACCTGAATGTCACATTTGTCTATTGATCTGTGATACTTAGAAAACATAACACATGGGAGCCAGAAAAGAACCTAGACTGCCCAGATCTCATTGCCGAGTTTATGAAGACGTACAAGAAAGCAAGCAGCACTACCAGCACACCAAGCAGCGCGGCCAAATCATCCAGCACATCCGTTGCCCGCTCCAAAGACAGCAGCAGCAAAAGGCGAAACTCTGACGAAGAGGAGGAGGGTGGCAGCAAGCAGAAGCGGAAAAAAGAGGTGAGGTGGCATTGTACTTTTAACGTCCATGCTGCCCATAGGGTAGTGGTGCACACTAACTTGTATGGGATTGTTGGCTAAGGTTTTTTAAGTACACACTAGAAAACTTGAACCATTACACCTTAATTTTTAGCAACTCAAGGAACAACTGAAATGATCAATATTGTGACTGGGATTATTTTCCAGTTGTAATATGTACATATGACAAATAAAATTAAAACCATAAGATCTGTTTACTAACACTAACTTTTATCATTTTTCCCATCCCTCAATCTCTGCTGTGTTTAGGAAGAGATCCTTGTCGCTAGAGGCTTTGAGAGAGGCCTGGAGCCAGAGAAGATCATTGGAGCGACAGACTCTTGTGGAGATCTAATGTTCTTAATGAAGTGGTGAGTACTAAACTTTAAAACGTTTCGATTACACCACACCTGTAAAACATTTCGGACAATACTGACAGACGGTTTTTCATCAGCAAGTCTTTTGCTGATGCAGATTAGTTGCCAGTTTATCTCTTATTGTAATGCAAACGGTAGAGGTTTTTCTGTTGTTTAATTTCTTAGGCCCTTACATAAATGTGTAGGTGAGAATTACTTCTGGGTGGAGGTGTGAAACACTACTGTATGATGGGCCATTCATTGAAGAAATCCAGACTTTCACTGGAAAATATCTCTAAGAAACGTGTATATATATGTATATATATATATATATACACAGTGTATCACAAAAGTGAGTACACCCCTCACATTTCTGCAAATATTTCATTATATCTTTTCATGGGACAACACTATAGACATGAAACTTGGATATAACTTAGAGTAGTCAGTGTACAGCTTGTATAGCAGTGTAGATTTACTGTCTTCTGAAAATAACTCAACACACAGCCATTAATGTCTAAATAGCTGGCAACATAAGTGAGTACACCCCACAGTGAACATGTCCAAATTGTGCCCAAATGTGTCGTTGTCCCTCCCTGGTGTCATGTGTCAAGGTCCCAGGTGTAAATGGGGAGCAGGGCTGTTAAATTTGGTGTTTTGGGTACAATTCTCTCATACTGGCCATTGGATATTCAACATGGCACCTCATGGCAAAGAACTCTCTGAGGATGTAAGAAATAGAATTGTTGCTCTCCACAAAGATGGCCTGGGCTATAAGAAGATTGCTAACACCCTGAAACTGAGCTACAGCATGGTGGCCAAGGTCATACAGCGGTTTTCCAGGACAGGTTCCACTCGGAACAGGCTTCGCCTCAAGAAGTTGAGTCCACGTGTTCGGCGTCATATCCAGAGGTTGGCTTTAAAAAATAGACACATGAGTGCTGCCAGCATTGCTGGAGAGGTTGAAGACGTGGGAGGTCAGCCTGTCAGTGCTCAGACCATACGCCGCACACTGCATCAACTCGGTCTGCATGGTCGTCATTCCAGAAGGAAGCTGACGCACAAGAAAGCCTGCAAACAGTTTGCTGAAGACAAGCAGTCCAAGAACATGGATTACTGGAATGCCCTGTGGTCTGACGAGACCAAGATAAACTTGTTTGGCTCAGATGGTGTCCAGCATGTGTGGCGGCGCCCTGGTGAGAAGTACCAAGACAACTGTCTCTTGCCTACAGTCAAGCATGGTGGTGGTAGCATCATGGTCTTGGGCTGCATGAGTGTTGCTGGCACTGGGGAGCTGCGGTTCATTGAGGGAAACATGAATTCCAACATGTACTGTGACATTCTGAAACAGAGCATGATCCCCTCCCTTCGAAAACTGTTTTCCAACAGGATAACGACCCCAAACACAACCTCCAAGATGACAACTGCCTTGCTGAGGAAGCTGAAGGTAAAGGTGATGGACTAAACCCAATTGAGCACCTGTGGCACATCCTCAAGTGGAAGTTGGAGGAGTTCAAGGTGTCTAACATCCACCAGCTCCATGATGTCATCATGGAGGAGTGGAAGAGGATTCCAGTAGCAACCTGTGCAGCTCTGGTGAATTCCATGCCCAGGAGGGTTAAGGCAGTGCTGGATAATAATGGTGGTCACACAAAATATTGACACTTTGGGCACAATTTGGACATGTTCACTGTGGGGTGTACTCACTTATGTTGCAGCTATTTAGACATTAATGGCTGTGTGTTGAGTTATTTTCAGAAGACAGTAAATCTACACTGCTATACAAGCTGTACACTGACTACTCTAAGTTATATCCAAGTTTTATTTCTATAGTGTTGTCCCATGAAAAGATATAATAAAATATTTGCAGAAATGTGAGGGGTGTACTCACTTTAGTGATACACTGTATATGTATATGTGTATATATATATATATATACATATAAATAAATAATGATGTGGCTGTATATATATATATATATATATATATATAGTTTTGCAACCCAGCATCTTTTGTCATACTTGAAAAGCTTCATAGGTTTTACTTGTAAATTAAAACATAAGATATGATCATTTAATACCAAATGTAAAATGTGCCTGTATTTGAGATGGCTTGTTGTTTAAAGAAAATTAGTTTGAAGAGTTGTTTATGGGGGCATATTAGTGTACTAATTTTGCATTGTCTCTACAGGAAGGACTCGGACGAAGCAGATCTTGTGCTTGCAAAAGAGGCCAATCACAAATGCCCGCAGATCGTCATTGCCTTTTACGAGGAGCGTCTTACTTGGCACGAGGACGGAGAGAAGAGGGAGAAGGGTGCTGCAGCTGTGTAAGGGTTTTCTGCCCTTCATAGACAGACACAAGTGCACTCACAATCCATCCTTTGTTCTGGGCCATTTTAAAAACACCACCGGTCTCCTAAACTGGAGGTCACTTTTTCACCTTGTTTAGTCTCTCTTCATCCCTCGTGTAAAAGGCAACTCTATTCAAACAATGTCTCAAGTATTGAGGGATGGGCAAGTAATTGAGAACTATGCCAAGACACTGGGGAGTAAAGATATTATACTGATGGAACCATTAAGTTGGAATCCCCCTCCCCTCTCTTATTCTGGCTGAGCTTTACCATTCTTTTCCCCTCACATTTTACGTGTATGTGTCCCAGTGATTGTTTAATGTGTGTTACTTTGGTAGTGCAGATGCCTGACAATTGGCCGAAGTGTTTTAATTGTTGTATTTGTCTGCATCTGCAAGGTTGGGTAAGTCATTGAACATATTTCCTTTATATTGTTTTAGGGAGCATGCCAAATCACTGATTCCTTTTCAGATGAATTCCTTGCACATAATCAAGCAGAATTCTTTTATCTCAATGTTCTTAGTATGTAGAATATTTTATTGAAAATGTTTGAATAACAAACATATTTTGCCATTAGACATGATCAGTTTTAGATATACCTGATTGTAGCTTTTAAAATAACGGTGTCGTCACAGTAGTGTAAACGTCCATCTAAAAAAAAAAAAAACGACTCGCATCTGCTTGCTTCCAGGCCAACTTAAGAGAGACACATTTTTTGCTTAAAACGTTTTCTTTGCTCTTATTAGGACCGGCACCAGTTCATAAACTAATATCCAGACCCAAAGCTCCACCTTGTGGCTGAGCGGCTGATAATTCTAAGCCGTTAAAGAGTAATGGTCACGTTTGGCTGGAAAATGTTTTCTGGTGGTATAAAACTGAATGGAATTGTCATTGAGATTGTCAGAGTGAGAACCCTTCTTCCAAGAATCAGCATGTTAGCATATATTTATGGGTGCATAGATATTAAAGCAAAGACTAAAAGTCTAGAAAATATAGAAATGAATAATAAACTGTCATCTGTGCCACTTCCATGACGGACAGTTGATTACAAGACTGGTCATGTTCTCACATATTGCAGTTGTCATTCCTATTGGTGTTAGGAATGCTGGATTTGGTTATGTCCATACGACTGTTGCCCCAAATCGATATTGTGAGATTATCTGACTGCAGTTACCTGCCCACACAGACAATTTGTTTTTTAACAGTGTTTGTTACTACATCCAGTGTGTGAACATAATGATTTTAATTTAATAAAAAAGTCAGCTGTATATTTCTCATATTTCTCTTTGGTTTTTCATCTGTATTCAGTCCTGTTTTTAAACAAAGAATGAGTCAAATCAGTGTGTTGAGCTCAGATGTGTAATTTTGTGGTACTAGAGCCACTGGACAAATCCGATAACCCAATTAATGTCCTGATTTTACTGTGATGACAACTACTGGTTAAGATTTTAAAAGTGAAACCATTCATCATAGTGACTGTTCACTGCTTCAGTAGAGATGTCTGGATTTGTATTAGATTAATTTTTATAATACTTTTTTCCACAAAGTATTTTCCTGTTGTATCTTTCCCATATGTATAATCCATTCATAAGGAGAAGGCCAACTTCAAGCATATGCGCATGTTCATCAGACATGCAATGGACGCTGGTTGCTGTAATGACCAAGTCTGTATATGTGTGTAGTGTTAACTGAATTAGAGAAATGTTTGCTTGTTTATCAGATGAATATCAGATGTTTGAGATGAAATAGTTTTGCTGAGATGTTAAAACGAAACTGTAACAAGATCTGTCTGTATGTATATTTTATAAATGTGTGGCTTGGCTTTTTGTTCTTGTTTCCCCCCTTATGTTATGAAAACACCCTGCATTTTATCAGATATTAATTCAATCGTTTAAAACGTGCTTTTATGTGTTCTACAAATAGATTTTTAAATGTCATGTATTAAATTGTAGTAAAACTAGTTTTCAACATAAAGAAATAGTTTTTATTATAATTTCACTAAGCTAACATCACTTGGTAGTTAAAGAGATGTTTTGTTTGACACGTGGTCCCAAGGTCCCGGATTCAGTCAGTTTTTCACTTCAACAGCAGATGGTGCTAATCTACTGCGCTCTTATTTACACAGCTCGTCTCTGCAGCTACACAGTGTGGAAGAGCATTTGTGTTCAATTATGATTGTTAAATTTATCACATTCATCACTTTATCTCTTTCTTGTTGGTCTAGAGAACTGTACTTTTTAAATGCAAGACCAGTAAGCTGCACAAAGTACTTTTGAATTATGTACATAAATGGACCAAACTGTGTAGACTTGTTTTGTGCTTGTGGAAAACGTAACTTAATGGTCTGCTTTAAATCATTTTACATTCGCAGACATTGGCAATAGCCAGCATACACTGCCTCCCACTACTGAACCCTGACATCTAACTTTTTAGTCTTTGTGCTTGTGTTGATGGAGGATTATATGAGGTAAAACACATCTTGCTTGTCCCAAAAAGAATTTTCTCAGATTTGTTCATGCAGTATCGGTGTGTGTGTGTGCAGTCAAAACTGTTATCAAATAAAAACATAATTACAATTATTTATTTGACAGATGACTTGAATTAAAAAGCAGCTTACAGTGAAGTCAGGATATGAACCATGCAGCGTACTCCACTCCGGTAGATGTGCAGGTGTGGGAGTTTTGATGTTACAACCAACAAGTCCCATCAAAAAATTAGATAAAGACATGATTTAGGATGATGATGCAAAAATAATGGTGCTGTTAATTGGAACAGTTATGTTACATATCACAAATCCTTCTTTTAGGAAAATGTCATCATTGTTTAACCTTTTTGTTTCTAATCAAAATGCTTTTAAAGTTATAAAATGAATTGTATTTTTTTTTATAAAGAAAGTTTAGTGTGTTCCTACCTTGCTGTCAGTTTGTTCATATTTTGCCAGACTTCAGGTAACTGACCAGAAGGGACATGATTACACTATCCAGCAACAATTAGATTTTTTTTTATTAAAAAAAACAGTGATTTTAATACTACAAAATCACACTCGTCGGCCACCTTTATAGGAACACTACTGGTACTGGGTAGGTCCCTTTCTGCTTTCAGAATTACATTACATTTACATTTTCTGCATTTAGCAGACACCTTTATCCAAAGCAACTTACATTACAGTTACAGTATACAGTCTGAGCAATTGAGGGTTAAGGGCTTTGCTCAAGGGCCCAACAGCAGCAACCTGGCAGTGGCAGTGGTGGGGCTTGAACCAGTGACCCTCTGATCACTGGTCCAGTACTTTAACCACTAGGCTACAGCTGGAATTGTTAAGTGCTTTGTGGTATGGAATCCAAAACCTGTTAAAAACTCATTTTTCATCCAGAGTGATGTAATTGCTGGTTTGTCAGCTGTGCCATTGCTATTCTTTTACTCTGCCATGTCTCACAGGTGATTTTAGATTTAGATCTTTGGACTGGAAAGGGCACTGAATTTATTGCCATGTTCAGAAAATGAGTTAAGATGACTTGTACTTTGTGGAATAGCACATTATCATGCTGGTGTTAGTCGATCTAAGACTATATATTGTGGCCATAAAATAATGCACATGGTCAGCAACAATATACCACACACATTATTTAGCATCTGCATATATCACTGAGTATGTCCACTGTAGCCTATTGGCTAACAGTTCTTTGCTGTAGTGTTGATTACTCTGGCAAAAATACATTATTTTCTCATGATTAAAAACAATTATTAATTATTAATATTAATTTATTTAAATAAATCACAGCTATAACTGAGCAGAGCTGTCGTACAGCGGTTTATGGGATTAAATGTGATGAGTTGGAAGATGTGATGTGTCTCACATCTTACAGTGTCAGAACCACTGTTCCTCTCTCCATCTTTTACTCATACATGACTGCTTCTTTCTGCCAGTGGAATTTTCCGAAGTGAGGGGGGAAGGCAAAGCTGCATCACTCCAAATGGAATTCAAAGGTCACCGTTAAATTTGCTGCGGTGGGAAATGGAGGGAGTGTGATGCTGCATGCTTTATGGAGCGATGGGCCTCTCCGGACGCACCGACGTCTCCACCTGGATAAGAAGAGTTCCTAACGCTGTGGATCTGCAGAGAGAGTGGGAGAGCGACCGATGCAGAGTCTGGAAAGAAAAACAGCTGCTCAGACATACTGGGTATTGTGTGTAGTCTGGCTAGAGGGACCAAATGTTTCCACTTCGATAGAAAACCAAGAATATGTCGGGAACATTTCAACAGTGGAGAAATCCCATTTACTGAGCAGAAGCTGTTGAAAGATTAATGTGTTTACATGTGCTGTAATAATACATTTATCATTAGATTTTGTCACTTAAATTACAATATATAGCTAAGGATATGTGGACACCTGATTGTGAGCTTATTGCACATCACGTTCCAAAACTATGGGTATTAATATGAATAGATTTTGAGTGTGTCTTTGGATATTTGTGTTCAATCAGTACAGAAAGCATCTTTGAGATATCCTATAGTGTTTAGTAGGGTTGAGAGTCAAGGCAATAGGACTGAGAAGTCCGCTGGAGCCTTCCTCAAATTGTTACCAGAGTAAAAAATCACAATTTTTACACATAATTTTATACACCTGTAATTAATTTGTGTGGCTGAAACACCCAAACTGAATGTTCTGAACTTCATACTGATGATTGGCCAACAGTATATACAGTACTTTATAGTAATGATTTATACTTTTTAGTAGTGATTGGGCAGTTATTCACTGTAAATTCTACAGCAAAACTCTAATGATGCAAATAAATAGGTCATTTTGTGCAAACCAGTTTTGCCTAATTGTGCTTGGCAGTGGTTGAGCTGTCGAAGAAAGACTGTAAAAAGAGAAACCAGCTGCCATTACAATCCAGCCTCAATAGCAGTATGATGGTCAAGTGCAAATGTCCACTAGACAAACAGTATTAAATCACAGTTATACTTTAGTTTTTATTCCAAAAATGGTCTAGTGTTAGTGTAGCAAAATTGCTAGGAAAATAAAACGTGCTAAGATGAATTATAAGCCTGTCTCAGTGTTTACATGAGATTATTTACTACTATTAATACCCTCGAAGTACATTAAACAAAATCCAGAGTCCGGATTTAGTATTTGTTCTAAAATTATCCTGTGCTTAAATGCTTAAATCCTGCACAAATCCACACAGTTAAAATAGCAGCTCTTATTAGGAGGTGTTTACGACTGGCTTTTGTCGAGAGAAGCCATGAGGTGAAACTGAGGCTGCACAAGGAAACAGTTTGTCTCTGCAACCTCTCGAACCAAATGAGCTCCGCTGGGCTTTGCTTGGCTTCGGTGCCACTGCACATTAGCCAAATGGATCGGTGTCGAGGGGGCCGCTGAGCAGCTGTGACAGGGGCTCGAGTCAAGGGAAAGGGCTACTGCAGTGGGCCGCATCAACACTGCAGAGATTTCTCTCTCCACACAGAGCTTGGGATCCAGTTCTTCACCATTTGCCACTGCAGTAAAAATAAAAAGCTGTAATATACTGCCTCATTAGACTATGAATGCACATTTTGCTATAAGAAGAACATTCATCCCTTATTGTCCAACTAAGAGCTACAATTAAATGTAGGGTTGTGTAATTTATTATTTGTTGATTGGCAGTGGAAGAATTTTATTAACCATTTTATTGTGTTATGTGACAAATCTGACGCATCTATAAGATGTAGGTATTAGATATTTTTTTTTATATATTTACCAATGTGGGCATTAAAATTGATTAATTTATGGAATTCATTTTTCCATTGCTACTGAACAAAGAAATCATAGACAAATTCTACTGTATTAAAAACATCTGTAGAAGTCTGTTTAAGTTTTAGAAATGTATCCAAATTTAAGATACGTCCTCATCTGACACTCAAAAATGTGAAATACTTATTTACTGTATATGGTCAAAAGTATGTGGACTGAAATTATGATCATGAAATCATGTACAGTAATAAATTACATACGAATCTCCCCCATTTATGGTCACAGCAGTTTCCACTCTGCTGGTAGGTTTTAGAGTGTCTGTGAAAATGTCTGTCCATCCGGTCAACAGAAGGTCTGGAAACAACGTTTCAATTCATTCTAGAGGTTTCAGTGGCGTTGAGCTCCATTGTATGCTTGTGAAAACACATCTTTTCCATAGCTTATTTTACTATCAAAGCAGCTTGTTTGTTTACAACCATTCCTTACAACCTTTTAAATTTATAATTTCTTTGTGTCCAATGGGTGTGGAGACTTAATTAACATTTCAAGATACATTTTTATTTTATTTATTTATATAACTGTAATTTTAGAGTTCATTTCATCACCCAGGTGCCAGTACAAAAAACCCTAGATGCTTGTCTTCCTTGAGTTCTCTGGGTTTTGGCTTGTAGCCTGAGGGGAGCAAAGTACAGCTCATGGGTAGATATGTTTAGGTACACTTGAAGGCTGTTTTTCTGATGTGGGCAGTTACAGAAAGCCAGAGGGGGAAGTACTGAAGCGAGGTGATGTGGCAGTACCTGGGTAGAACATTTAAAATGTAAAATTGTCAAATGACCTTGACACTTTTAACAAAATTAAAGATTACATAAAACAATAAAGCATTAATAATTAAGTTCAGGTATTATGCCGTTTTATGCCGTTTTTGTCCATCCTAAAGGGTTGTATTGCAGTCGTATTGCAGTACATGACCTTAAATTTGTGCACTGCTAGCCCAAAGCACCATTGTGCTCTGCTGGGATCTAAAGACCCAACATAACTTTGTAACTCAGTCCTGATCTGTAAAAAGGTGCACTGCAATTTGGGTGCCAGGCACATTCGAAAAGCGCAGCTAAGCATGAAGACAAAAGCCCTCCTCGTGCTCACACCAGCCCCGCCCTGCCAGCCCTTGGTCTCCTCCTGCGACCGAGGGAGCAGGAGAGTTATGGCAGTCATAAAAGGCAGATAATGCATTGTTAACTAATTCTGTCTGCTCGGAGCTGATGTATCAAGCACTCTAAATCTCCACAGCTCCAATAAAATGCAAATGCTAATGTCCAGCGTGCCTGAGCTGATATGGTTGGGAGCGTAAATGCTGGGAGAGGGACGCTGTGGGCCCTAACACAGATAGCACCAGGCCTGTTTGGTAGGCTAGGTTGGCAAGGAAAGCTCTGAAGCTTAAATAATACAGTGGGAGCGGGCTGATATCAGCACTGCTTCAAAAGTAACCAGATTCTGAAACCACTTCTGCTCCGGCCTCCATGGACAGACAATGGAATGATGGGAGAATAAATGTCAGCATGTAATGCCCTGTTGGTTGATTCATGGGCAGTTTTAAATGAGCCCAAAGCAAATCATTGCACAGTGTTATGTGTATTATTTACAGCATATCACATGAAGGGTTTTAATGTAGAAATATTAACAGTGTTTGCCTACAGGTCAGGGTAATTATCAAAATGTAAGGAACTGAAAATGTAAACGGGACAGCATGGTGGCAGGTAGTGTGGGTGCTGGACAGTGCCAAGAACCTAGGATCCTGGGTTTAAACCTTATATTCTTTCTAAAGACTGAGTGTCATTCTTGTGTCCATCTAGGTATATTCCAGGTACTCCAGTTTCCTTTCACCTCCCAAAAACATACACAAATATTTAGGGTTGCATAGTGAAGAAGCAGCACTTGGATAGCGCAGCAGTCTATTTTGCTACCCCACATAACTGAGATTCAAACCCGGATCTCAGTGGTAGTGCTGTTGGCCTGCTGGGCAGCTACACAGTCATGATTGGCTATGTCATGGGGTGGGTCAAGCTCTGCAATGGACTGTGATGACTCCCTGTCTAGGGCATTCCTACCTTGCACCCAGTGTTTCCCATTGGAACAGACATGCAGTGACCCTGACCGGGAAAAAGCAGCTAAAGATAAAATAATAGAGAAGCAGGTAGTGTTGGTGTTGCAAAGTTTCACTGTCCATGTCCATGTTACCATTATACCTTTAGGTGGATTGGCAACAATAAATTACCCTTATATGTGAGTAAGTGTAATAGACTCACAACTCATGCAGGGTGCACTCTTGTATTTTGCTCAGTGTTTCTGGGGTACACTCCAGACCTGCTGTGACTTTTATGGTAAAAGGGTAAATAAAAACTGTAAATATAATTAAATAAATGTAATTGTGGTGGGGGCGGCACGGTGGCTCAGTGGGTAGCATTGTCGCCTCACAGCAAGAAGGTCCTGGGTTCGATCCCCAGGTGGGGCGGTCCAGGTCCTTTCTGTGCGGAGTTTGCATGTTCTCCCCGTGTCTGCATGGGTTTCCTCCAGGAGCTCCAATTTCCTCCCACAGTCCAAAAACATGTAGTCAGGTTATTTGGAGACACTGAATTGCTCTTTAGGTAAATGGGTGTGTGTATGTGTGTGTGTCTGCCCTGCGATGGACTGGCGCCCCATCCAGGGTGTTACTGTGTGCCTTGCGTCCCATTAAAAAGCTGGGACAGGCTTCAGCAGCCCCCCGGGACCCTAACTGGACAAGCGGTTAAGACAGTGAGTGAGTGAGTGAGTAATTGGGGTGTAATTGGGTGGTATGGTGGTATACATGGTAAGGTTGGTGTTGGAGAGTATGTACCAGACCTAGGTTCAATTGTTGTTTTAAAATGTCTGTTTAGAGTTTGGTATGTTCTCCAAATGCCATTGTGGCTTTTCTGCAGGTATACTGCATAGTGTTTTTGTTTAAACATTAAGCTGACAGCTTAGCTTAGATGGTGAGGTGCAAGATGAGTGAGGTTTATTGTCTACAGATTTATTTGGTAAACAGACTGATTACCTAACCACTATTATGTTTTACAAAATGTAAGTGTCCTTTGTGCTCTTGAGCTTAAATAATTTAGTGTAAAGAATATACAGTATCAGGTCATGCTTTTTGCTTTACTCCTTGGTTTGGCATCATTAAAAATGTAGAGCCCAACCGTTCAATAAATTTGCATTTATCTGAAAATCATGCTGGTAAAAAAACTGTAATCATTTAAATTAATTATCAACAGTATATCATAGCTTTGTAGCCAGAGGCACATACTGGTATGAATTCTAAGTCTCATGAAAATTTCATGCACTGAGCACCCTGCTTCATTAGCCCTACCACAATCTGTCAAAGAGCCCAATAACAGGTCATTTTAACCCATTCAAATAATTTATATGGAGTAGTTTAATATGTTTTGTTTTCAGTGCCTAAAATACTAAAAAGAAAAGCTTCTGTTTGATTTGTTAATAATAAGGTTTGGGGAGACTTCTCAAATCCTTTCTTTCTCGAAATTGTGTTTGTCTGTAAAGCAGCAGTATAAAAATACAATATTTGATGCCAGAATTGCAGGTGCAGTAGTCACTACAAATGGGGGAAAATATTTCAATGTTTGTAGAACAATGGTTATTTTTAATACCTGGGCCGTAATAGGTTGCAACATTGACCAAAATTCAGTCTTGCAGGCTGCACATATGCATTCACATACAGAAATAAATGGCTTATAGCATAGAAGTGCAGACTCAATGTTTCTCAGACTGTAGTCGACATGCTTCGTCGGTTGAAAAGACATGCCATTGCATATCAAATATTATGAGTCAAAGCTCGCTGACAGGTAGATTTTTGCAAAATGACTGAAAAGCACTGCTGGAATTTTTGAGTGGCACCCTCTAATCTCACAGCAATTTAAAGCTCACTTGACTGTGGAATGTGCCACCCATGTTTCTGCAGCTTCTTTTTTCTGGCTGAATTTCTGCACACATTTCTCAGCATAAATTGGACTTTTCTTCCAAAATTTGGTGGTAACCACCATTCCAAGTATTCTGTTTTTCCAGACACTTGTGTGTGCAGATGATCTTGGACCTTGAAGTTGTCTGTAAATGGCTAAAAAGTAACAATGTGACATGTACAAATGTGTAATCTGCCCTCTGGGGTCCATTCAAAGCCTTATAATTCTTGTGGTTCAGTCTAATGGTTGCAGTCTAACTTGCCCAATTTATATGAACACAGATAAGTTACCCACTGTTGTCAATCATAATCACTAACAAGGAATTAGGAAGTGATGAGAGAAAAGTAAGTGGGTAGCACTGTCGCCTCGCAGCAAGAAGGGTTCGATCCCCAGGTGGGGTGGTCCGGGTCCTTTCTGTGTGGAGTTTGCATGTTTTCCCCGTGTCTGCGTGGGTTTACTCCGGGTGCTCTGGTTTCCTCCTACAGTCCAAAGACATGCAGGTGAGGTAAATTGGAGACACTAAATTGTTCATGACTGTGTTCGATATAACCTTGTGAGCTGATGAACCTTGGATTATCTATTTTAATGTACAGTATATGCTCACATTCTCAAACAAACTACAACAAACTTATGAAAGAACAATTTCTGTTCTTTTTAATCAACAGCTGTAGAAATAGCAAGAAATACCAAGTGTGTCATGACATACATAACATACAAGTGTCTGTAAACTTACACTTGTATGTCAACTATGTATTAAAATATCTAAGACCTGTCTGAATCATAAGTGGAATTACTAGTGTATGATGCCATGTGATTGACTTGGGCGTTTACTTCTGGTGGAACATCAGTAACAGTCTGTTACTCATATGCAACAACAAAAAATAGTGGATTTTATTAGCCTTTTATGGTTTTTACACGATGACACACTGTCTCCTGTCAGGACACAGTTACTGATGAGAGGGTGAGCCAAAGTATGTGATCTTTGCCTCTGCCACTGTGTGAGGAGTTTTGGGTAATTAAATCCCACCTTCCAAAACATACATAAGGTGAATATACACCGACCAGGCATAACATTATGACCACTGACAGGTGAAGTGAATAACACTGATTATCTCTTCATCACGGCATCACAGTTTGTTGCGTATGGGGCTGCATAGCCGCAGACCAGTCAGTTAGGAAGGTGGTCATAATGTTATGCCTAATCGGTGTATATACACTCAGCACTTCAACAGGTGTATGTAACATGTCCACCTGCCATGCACATGTTTGCTGGAAGGGGGGGGGGGGAGGCACAGATTGACAGAAAGCCTTGTATTTCTGATCTGGTACCAACTACAAACCTGAGCAAGATAAGGTGGTTAGTGAAAATAAATGAATAAATAAATAGACTGCGGGTGGCAAGGTCGCACACGTGGAAGCATTGGTAACTCACAGCCCCAGCAACTCAGGTTTAATTTACTCATTTGTTACAGTCTGTGTGTCGGTGTGGGTTTTACTCTTCCTTACTTCTACCTAACAGAAACAGAACAGTTTGTCAGTAGATAAATTGGTCAATCTAAATTACACCTAGTAAGTGAATAATAGAACAAATAAATGTGGGATGACTTGTGAAGGACAAGCTTCATGTCAAGGTTGTGTTCCAGTGCTGCACCCAGTTTAGGCTCTGAACCTGCTGTGACCCCTCCCATAATGATTCTGTTACTGAAGGCAAATAACTGAGAGTATGAATGGGTCGTTGCAGATATACCTCTTGATGGTGCAAACCATGGTTCATGGTTTTCTTTTGCATTAAAAGTTTCCTCATTTACATGAAAAGCTTGTAAGAATAAATGGCTGCACATAAACACTGCCCCAAGCTAATACCTCTTTATGTGGAAATAGCTAAATGTTTTTGATTCTTTTGATTTTCAGGCAGGAGTGGTAGCACATCTGTCTGATGTGAAAGCCAGAGGCCCGTCACATGCATCTCGTAAAAGTGTCAGTAAATGAGTGATATCACTTTCAGACAGAAATGTGCGGTGAATGGGGGTTATTATATCGAGTACTATAGA
Organism: Trichomycterus rosablanca; assembly: GCF_030014385.1. Lineage (NCBI taxonomy): Eukaryota > Metazoa > Chordata > Actinopteri > Siluriformes > Trichomycteridae > Trichomycterus > Trichomycterus rosablanca. The sequence goes on along the minus strand of NC_086006.1, from coordinate 23,144,297 downwards.
AATCCTCTGGCTTAATAATGCAGACACTGCTGACTGAAATACGTTTTGTAAATATTGTATTAATATGTTGTATATTATTAAAATTATATCATTTTATTACTGCAACAAAGTTGTCCAACAATTGTATTACTCTTAATATTATACTGAAATGATTACTAAGCCAACATAATCAATTAAAGAATGCCTTTATTTGTCATTTATACGTATACAGGTGTACAGTACAATGAAATTTTTTCCTCGCATATCCCAGCTTGTTTGGAAGCTAGGGTCAGAGTGCAGTGTCAGCCACTGTATGGCGCACCTGGAGCAGAGAGAGTCAAGGGCCCAACAGTGGCTGCATGGCAGAGCTGAGATTCAAACTCTCAACCTTTCAGTTGATAGCTTAAAGCCCTATCCACTAGGCTACATTAAACCCAGCCATTCAGCACTGTCTAAAATAAATCTAACTTCTTTTAAAACGTAGAATTAAAATCTAAAGGCTTTACAGGAACACGATTTTAAAAAAGAGCTCAAAAGTTAAAATATTGTCTAATAACCCAGAACAACGAGTTCCAAGGGAACCTGGAACAGGGGTAAATCTATACAAGAGTGGCTGGCCTGATACAAACCAAATCAAATTTTAAACTTTTTAGTACAACAAGAGCCTTACTATGTCTAACAAAACATTTAACAGTGGTGGCGTGTTGGTGATTGGGCTTTCTTGATTTATTTACTTACTCTAGTTTAAGTAGACACCAGTCCAAGAACACAAATCTGCTAAAACCTGTTAGAACCAAAGTGTTTTTTTTTTTTTTTGCAAGAAATGAATTAGTATTAGTGAGTGTGAGTGTTAGTAAGTAAGTACAAGTCAGCTTAAGTGTTTAGTAAAGAGGTGGGTTTTTAGTCATTTTTTAAAGACCTGAGATGTACCTGTATTTTGGTTATGCAGCACAATGTTGTTTTAAAAATAATTTAACTTCTGAATGGCTGGAATCAAACAGATCTTTGGGTTTTTGAGTGACTTTGGAAAGTCCTGGTTTGAACTCAGTACATACACTGTTGTGAGACCCTAAATGACATTTTCCCAAAGCAAATAACAGAAGGTGCTGTCATTGCTGCTAAAGGAATAAAATGATTAAAATAATATTGTACAAATTTTGTTGCTTTACTACGTTTAATATGTTTTATTTGATTCTTATTTAAGGGTATTCTCTTTTTCACAGCACTTGATGTGTATTCAAATGTATAAGTGTTTTTTGATGTTTAGATCCTCTGATATATTACAATAATGTGAGCACTATATTAAGGCCCTACACTAACATGAAATAAAAATAATGTAATTTAGTTATGTAAGCATTTTAAATGCTATTAATTTAGCAGGATATTAAATGGTACTAATATGTGCCAGGCTCACAGGATCAGAGGGCGAGACACATAGTGATACCACATGATATTCCTCATGGTTACGATCTGCTTTATCATCCAGCCTTCAACAAAGCTGTCATGCTCCTAATGGGGTGAAATACAGGCACTCTTTGCAGGAATCCTAAAATGTAAGAGAATCTAGAGGTGAAGCAGATGGTGTTGTTTAGCAGACTCATACCCAGCAAGGTCCATGATTCGCCTTTCTCACTTCTCCCTCCTCTTTCTCCTCTCTCCACCCACTCTTGCTCTATCTCTGGTCTCTCTCTCTTTCTCTCCATGCTGCTGGTGTTGCCATGTCCTTCTTAAATGTTCCTGCCTGTGCTTCCCATTTTTCTTAAAGCCCTTTCACTAACATTTTGGGTTTGGGTAAAAGTGGTCCACAGCATTTTCCAGACATTTAAACTTTCCTGCTTGTAGCATTGCAGCAGATGATTTTTTTTTCTAAAGCAACTTACAATTGTGACAAAATACAATTCAAACAGTTGAGGGTTGTGGACCCAACAGTGGCAGTTTGGGGTAGGGTTTTAACCTGGCAACCTCCTGATCCCTAGTCCAGTACCTTAACAGCTAAGCTACCACTGATCTAAATGACATCCTTTGGTGATACTAATATGACCAATATCTAATATCTGACTACTAATAACCTTTAAATAAATAAATCTGAAATAAATATGGAGCATTATTATTATTATTATTATTATTATTAGATCACCTGTTACTTATCTACCTGTTCCAAAACAGGTGTTTTGATCATTCCACAAAATTCTTACACCGACCCTGTCCCAACTCTTTTGGAATGTGTTGCATTAAATTAGAAATTAGTGTATTTACAAAAAGTAATAAAGCTAATAAAGTAAAGCATAAATATATAATGTATATTTTTGTAAATCAATTATATAAAATAGATTTATGCTTATAACCTGGTGTTAACATTCTGAGCAAGGTTCTTTTCATTTCCATCATGACTGTGCCACTGTGCATGAAGAGAAGTCCATGAAGACATGATTTGATGAGTGTGGTGTGGTCAAACTTCTGTGACCTGAGTCAATCCTAATGAACACATCTGGGATGATCATTGTGAGACAGGCCTTCCCATTAAATATATATCGAACCTTACAGTTGCTTTTATGACTAAAAATGGACAAATTCCCATTGACACATCCCAAAAAGCCATCCCAGATGGGTGTATGCTGATTAAGGGCAGTTGTTGCTTAGTGGTTAAGGTACTGGACTAGTAAGCAGAAGGTTGCTGGTTAAAACCCCACCACTGCAAGGTTGCCACTGTTGGGCCCTTTAACAAGGCCCTAACCCTAATTTGCTTAGACTGTATAAATCACTTTGGATAAAAGCGTCTGCCAAATGCTGAAAATGTAAATATAGCTGTTGTAGCTCCAAATAACCATTTATAGTAGAATAATAGCTTTAATAGTAAATCTGTTGAAAAAACACATTAATTATTATATGCCATTTTAGCATTTTGTGAAAAAAGTGCTCTTTTTGCTTCAATTTGCCATTAAACTGCTTAAATGCACAGTTTGTGTTCTTGGACAAACAGTCATGTAGCTGACAGACAATTCAGTCTTCTGAACAGCTAATTTTGTGCTATGACCTAACTTTATAATGAAACACCACTTGACTCATGCTACCCATTTGGGCAGCTCGTAATAGAGAAATTGTTTGTGCTCTGAAGAAACATCTCATTTTGAGAATATCTGTTTTAATTTAAGCCTAAAACTGTACACTTAAACACTTCAGAAGCACTCACAAAAATTTTTTTAAGAGTCTTATCAAGGAGCTGTCTGTACTGACCTATAAAAGTCACGGAAAACTATGTGAAAATGTATGGCAGATGTGTTGCTGTGGCAACACCAAGGTCACTACAGGCCATGGCATAAAGCCTGAAGCTCATCTGGTTTCTATAGTCGGCGCCTGCTGCGGTGTGGCTGGAAACCTCACTTTTACACTGACCGTAGATCAGCTGTTGCAATTTCTTCTGTATGGTTAACAAATACGGGGAAAAGGGGACTGATCCTGAATCAGCAGCTCTTGAGTCTGTAGGTAGAGAAGTAGGATAAGGATGAAAAGGAAATGACTGTGCTACCACTCGGGCCCAATTACTACCCACAGCCAGATCTCAGCTTCTGAAATTTCCAGCACCTGCTGTGAATGGTTTCTCTGACATTAATCCAGGCTTGGGGCATACAGCCCCACAGCGCATGGGCATTTCTAGGGTCGGAGCCATCTCACACACATACGGCATATCAAGCAGCCTGGCGGCTTCCCCGCTAAACTCAACAGAACTAAAATGGCCCATAAGCATCCTTACCAATGGGTACTTCAATGCTAAAATCATTGTTTATGTAGGAGCAGAGAGCATGGTCTTAAATAAAACAACCTCCCATTCCTCCTACGTCTCAACACATAATGGCAAGAGTAAATAACAATCCAAATGATTAATAATGATGGAATGTGAATAGTGAAACAGAAGCAGAGCAAAGCACTATGTTAGCCTTCGTTACATTACAGCATAATCGCTGCAATTTCTGCCAACTATAATGTGTCTGTTTTTACAATATGTTGTTGAAAAATGGCTCCCAGTGCTGAATCTGCAGCGGCCACAAAGCAAAATCATTTTCTCTGTCTGCAGTGCCCCCTGCCAGCACCCACTGGAAATGCAACTTTAATAATAATAATAATAATAATAATAATAATAATAATAATAATAATAATTATTATTATTATTATTTTTATTATTTTTATTTTTATTAATAGCAGTAGCGTTATATATATATAACTTATATAATATTTTCCTAATAACAATATATTTAATGTAATGTACAAAAATGTATTGTACTGTTTATGTAATAAATTATCTGTCGGTCCGAAGCCAGGTAGAAAAATTGGGCAAAAAAAAGAATTGGAGCACACCCTGGACACACACTTACACATTTACCTTCATGCACCTTTTGTATGTTTTTAGAGGATCCAAAGGAAATCACTCTTATACTGGTAACATAGTTCTCCATTATGGTGTGTGCTCTTTAAATTCATTTAAACGTAATTATATATTATTATATAATAAAAAATAATTTATCATATCAAAATACATTTAAGATGAACAACAGAGTGTACATTTGCTGATGCTAAGTAAATAAATGTTTGCTTTGTCAGTATTACATTCAGTATCGATACACCTTACACAAACATGAATACCTGACCTGCTTGGACTAATATTAACATTGTCGAATCTGTTTAAAAATGTTATTTATATTAACAAATATTTTCATTGTTAAGTAACCCTCTGATGAGTTTTATATTGGGTTAATATACCCTCCGATGAGTTATTATATTATGAATACTAATATAATATGACATTATAATAATATGTAATATAGATAATCATTGTAATGTAATAGAAATGCCATTGGCTATTGCAGTAAACCCATAACTGCATTCAACATCAAACTAATTACATCTACAGTACCACTTGCATTTTGGCCACAAGGTGACGCTCTAAATTGCTCCTAATACACGTGACGACTTACATTTAAGAGACATTTATGAAAACGTTAACGTGTCAGTTAATAACCACGATTGCCACTTTAATCGTGGAAATGCCGCATTCCAAACGTGCAAAGCCTCCAACCAAAAACGCTCCTTTTTATCAGGAAATTCAAAGGAGCGGTAGTCAAATTATAGAGGCAGTAAAAAGCCCACAATTTTATCATCTGTCAGAAAAGAGACCACAGAGAGAGAGAGAGAGAGAGAGAGAGAGAGAGAGAGAGAGAGAGAGAGAGAGCATTCCTTCTTTTTCTCACCGGGTTGGATCTTGAGTAACTGTTGCAACTGTCGCTAACTAGCACATTTTTCAACTTGCACCAGGCCTATATCATAAAAGTGCCACTTTTAATTTTACATCACCGATCTGGATGTAATTTTACACATTACTATCGCCGTATTGTATATTTTCATTCATAGTTTATACCTGTGAAATACCTAAAAATAGTGCACATGTAACAACAGAGCCTCTTCAGTTCAGTGTGTCGTGTCTCATCACGGCCACCAGGTGGCGCATTGGTGCTTCAAATTGCAGGTGCTGGTGTGCGGAGCAGTAAATAATGATTAAGCTTTATTTCATGTCCTTCATTTTTTAAATACATCGAATAGTTTAATACAATATTTAAATAAATAAATAAATATGTTTATAAGTAACATTTTATTAAATATTTTAACAAATAAATATTTAAATAAAAACGATAAAAAAATACAAAAACAAAAATGACAAATATTGTAAAAAAACACGAACTTAAAATTATTAGTAACATTTGTTGATTACATGTAACTATTATTAATGTTTAAAATTGTAAGCATTAAATTAAACTATACAACAATGACTACAACTACTACTACTACTAATAGTTACTTTTATTACTATTATTATTATTATGCAAACAAAGTCAACGGTTACATTTTCAATATAATTTAACACTTTATTTTATATATTATTGATAAGAAATATTTATTTAATAAAGTAAATAAGTAAATCTGGGCATTTTAACAAGACAACAACCCAAAACGTAAAGCAAACTGTGATGGTGCTTTGATAGTCTAGCAAATTAAATATTTATAAGCACAATGTTACATTAAATTGCATATTTTATACACTTTATACTATTGCTCTTTGTATAAATTCATTATAGGGGTATTATACCACTATAAGATGCTGTAAGAACTGTGGTGGTGGCAGAACAACATACCCGGATATGATGACGTAAGGCTCGCCGATGACCACTGGGCTTCGTCCCAAATCGATAAAATTGACTGATCCTATATAGGTGGCGTTATTTAGAACTTTGGGGTTGTTTAATGGCTTTGGTTTGTTCTCACTTAATCTACAGCAGTCATTAGCAATATAAAAATCCTGAAGATGAATCCTAAACCCTGACTCGTCAAATGGAACATTGCTCAACATTAGAGACTACTGTGAAGTCCACTAAAACAGGTACTAGGCAGTCATTTAGGATACAGCCTCTTTCTATTAGAAAGCAATAATGGCGTTTGTGCTTCTTAAAGCAAAAGTTAATTTAATTAATTAAGGCCTAACTGTTGTAGAATCTAATTGTAATCTACTTCTTGCTGTTTGGCTTCCTTTTTAAAGAGGTAAATGTCAAGTTTCTTATTCCAAAATACCTTTTGTTATTGATATATTTATAAAGTTATTGTCTCCACTTACCACAAACAGCCTGCTCTCATTGTGGGACAGAAAAGATGGAACATTCACCTTGTTTGTAAATGCTTAGAGGCATGAAGACCCCAACAGACAGCTTGTTGTGGAGATACATGAAGGTCCATAAAGACATTAAGAGTTTGGGGAACTTCTGTGGCCTGCACAAAGCCCAGACTTTAACCACACAGGCCACAGTTGGAATGAATTGGAACACTTATTGTGTTTACAACATGTATTTACAAAAAAATAGATATTACCATATTTTGGGCAGGTACAAATGTGGTGTACACTAAGAGTACAGGCCTAAATGCTTGACTGTTAAAGGTCTAGTGGCCTTATTATGCTGTATAAGGGGGTTTTGCTGATATGGTGTTACGAGATGTGAGTCATCAAACTACTAGTTTTCTTATCCTCTGCAACATTTATTAATTTATTTTATAATTGTTAGTGTCTGACAAGGTGTGTGCTAGCTTGTCGCCCTCTGTGGTCTGTCGGAGTGTCATTCAGCAGGCAACATTTTGTAACACTGAAAGTGATGAGAGGAAAATATCTTTTATATTTACCAGATATCATAGCTTTCTAAAACTTTCTTTGTGTTTCAGCCCACCACAGGTCTTATCCTTGGCAATGCTGAATTGAATACCACGTGCTGGCTCAAAGCTTGAGCTTGGAAATTATTCAATTTCTCTACTGGATTACTCGCGGCAACATCGTCACTTTACAAGGTACAGTTCCAGTTGCCAAAGTTGCTAAAGCTTTGAATCTGTACCTAAGGCTTTGTTTTTTTGTATCCTACCCAATTGTTTATGAGCTTCTATAACTAAAACTGATGTTCTACAGATTGTAAAGAAGCAGTTTTGCTTAAAGGCTGGTTCGTACACTTTTTTGCATGTTGGTGTTGCAGGTAGTAAATTAAATAAAGCAGGAACTTTAGAATAATGTCATAAATGTTGTATTATTTTGCATTATTTTAATAATATAATCAACTCAGGGTAGGAAAACATGTTGCCATATCGTGTGTGTAGTTTGTTTGGAAGCTCAAGAACTTCTCTTTAGTATGTCTGAGGTGATCTCTGATGATAGTTGCTGCATGTACATTTTCTTATCAAGATTTACACCTCAACATACTGTTTATACTTACACAACGTACACAATGCTTTTTTTATTTAGCATAACCACAGGTTTTACTAGTGCTCTTGTCAACAGAAAGCTTTGAGAGTGCTATACTTAGCAGTTCATGTGCATGTGTTGTGAACCAAAAAGTCTCTTTCCAGTGACTCATGATAGTCTTGTCCCGTCTGTACCTATAAATCTTCACGAAGCAGTTCTAGTATTATCCCTATAGACAGTGTCTGCAGGTAATTTGCCCAAAATTGCATTTTATACATTAAATATGATTAAACCTGATGACTGCAAAGCACACTGTGGAATTTAGGAAACTAACTACAACAGGCAAGTAAAAGTATTAAACAAGCTGAAATCAAATAACCAAATTGACCAAGTTTATCAAGTTAAACACACTGAGAAAAAAAGAACTTTAAAATAATAAATAAGCTGAATTGTTCCATATTCTGTATTACACAGTGGGATTAACCGGGTCTTTGCACACTACCTGTTTAACCCCTGGTTGCTATTTAATGGTAACAGTGAAGTATTAATTTGTAAAAACAGGTATGTCAACAAAATATTAGTTTCACTGCTTTATTCCTTTCATACCTGTTGTATAAAAGCAATAGTACTTAAGATTGTGTGTTCCTGCTAATAACATCACAGCTGTAAACTTGACATCGGCTTGTGCCTGTCACTCGTCATGACACCCTCTCGATTTGTACTGCTGTATTTTTTTATTATTAAAAGTGGCATTAAAAACTCTCAATAAGTATTAAGACTGAATTCTAACAGAGCTGCACACACTCTTGTATCTGAAATAAAATAAAAAAGGTCTACCAATGGCATTCTCCTTACAGGTTACAGAACCAAGTTTCTGCATAATTTACTAATTTAAGTAGCATTTTTCTGTAATGTGAGGTATTTCTGAAGAGCTTTCAGAAAGTTCGAATTTGGGGCCCTAAGCAAAAAGGAAAATTGGTAGCATCTCTAAACATAGTTGGCATAGTTAAATTACATTTAATAAGCAAATTGTTATGAGTGATTTGCAAGCTGTTTAAAAGGTGTCTCTGACAAAGGCTTCTATAAAAGTATTATCATCATATATTTACCAGAGAAAACTCACCTGTTATTGGTGAGGAGTGTCATTTTCTCATGCTGTTACAACACCCAAACCACAAATAGTAATAATAATTTATAACTCATGATGAATGGCTTGGTTGACAGGCGAAAGCTAATTACAGAATTCCCTTTTATTGTAGTGACTAGCAGCTATTCTGCGCTACACAGCTTTTTACAATAAATACAGCATCTACTATAATTGTTGTTATTATTGTATTAATATTATGTATTAATTTATTATTATTATTATTATTATTATTATTATTATAAGCAGCAGCAGTAATATGACTAGGTGGTAGGAGTAGTAACAATAACCGGAGCAGTAGTAAAATCATTCCCTTGTGCTTTATTAGTTGACTTTATTTTATGAGGCATGTGCCACCCATTAGGTTGTTTCCTTCCTGCTAAAAATGTGTGTGCTGGCACAGTCGTCCCAACCTTCAGCTTCCACCACATTACCATGGTTTACAGCTCCATTATAACCCATGAAACTTAAGTGACATTTTTGCCTAGAATTGCAATAAACAAATCATTAGGTTTTCTTATTATACAACAAATAAGACACAAAAAATTTACAGAAATGTTACAGAAAAATTAATTTTAGGAAATAAATATAAATATTTGTACAATAATAATGGGAAGGATTTTAATTTGAAGGTGTTTATTAGTAGGTTGGTGTAAAAGATAAAATATTTGTAACATACGCATCGTTATACTGAACGTTATTCAAGCTGATCTCACATAAACCCTACAACAGAAAAAAATATAAATCCGTCATTAAAAATGTATTGTGCACCCCACATCAACCCCCTGATCTCTGTAGGATCTGCACTTTATAGCAACATCATGCAATATGTTAGCTGTCCAGATTTTATTTATCTATCTGAAAGCTTGACTGTAAGCCTGTGCAAACACACCCAGTTTGTTCGTTTACATTCCGTCATCCTGTTCAATAAGGAGGTTTTCCAGATCTAATTGACTTGTTGGACAACAAACTTTCTGCTAATAATGACTGCGCTAAATATTTAAACAAGGTTGCTTGTTGAGTCTTTAAGTAAATATAATTATAAATAAAATCTGTAATCTACACCTGATCATAGTCTTGTTCCAAAACCATGTTCCTCCACCTTCTCGCAGCCATAACAGCCACCACCGTTACATTTTCCTAAAGCTTACAATTGTAGCCATACAATTGTGTTTATATAAGCTTATAAATAAGAAACTCCAGTTGCCTGCACAGGGCCCTGACCCCAGTCCCACTAAACAGCTTTGGAATGAAGTGGAATATCAACTGAGGCTATTTTGACCAACATCAGTGCCCAGTGCCCAGTGCCCAATGCAAGTGCACTTTTGACTGAATGTGCACAACTAGACCTGTTGATTTTTCTATTTAGAAAACCTAATTCCAGTTTCCTAAAGGCATTGTGGTGTGTGGCTAGTGTAGGTACACACCACATTTTTGTATTTAATTTTTTATGAGTGCAAGTTTAAAAAAAAATACCCAGTAGGTCTAATGAGTAAGTATGAGTCAATATGAGAAGTCTTGCCTGGACTTGTCATTGCACGGTGGTTAAAAATTTGTGCTCGTAACTGGAAGGTTGTTGATATTCCCATGACTTCCATAAAGCTCGATCACTTGAGCCACCTAAGCTGGACCATTAACCCTGAATTACGTGTTTGTGTTCTCACTGGGCTTTAAATTCAGCTCTTCACTTTCTTGTTCGGTTGAGAATCTGCTGTATTACTTTCGTCCACTGGGGGGAGTTTAATCTTTAAAATCAGAATATAAGAAATTGACAGATTGCTTTATTAATTACATCAATTCGATATGTTTGCTGATGTTTCAGATATAAATGATATTCTTACTTTTTGTTTATGAATGAAAAGAGCGCTTGAGGGCTGCAGCAGCTTTACCGGTTGATTTGACCACATTAAGTCTGTAAAGGTTCATAGGTCATATAAGTGTGTGTTGCTGCACATACAGTTTTAGGTAAACAACTTGTATGTATTTTAGAGCAGATTTAAATGATTTCTGTTTTTTTTCTGACACATCCTCATTACAAAAACTAATTGATTTTGTTTTCATTTGCTGATTTTGCGTTTTCTGGGCGCTCAGGTGGCGCAGCAGTAAAACATGCTAGCCAGGGTTTGAATCTCAGCGGTGCTATCAGCTTGTCTGGCATCTACTAGACATGATTGGCTATGTCTGAGGGATGGGTGCTTGAACAGCCTAGCCTTTGGGAGGTGCACTCAGTGTCAGTGCTCTCTCAGTGCCACTCCCAGGCCAGGATAAAAAGAAGGAGGGTTGCAACAACAAACTGCCAAATCAGGTATGCAGACCAGAATGATCTGCTGTGGTGACATTTAAAATACAGGAGCAACCGAAAAATAATCTACTGGGTCAAAAATAAACATACAGCAGCTTAGATTATTCATTTGCTGGTGCATAATGGTTATTATTGTCATTTAACATTATTACATGGCCTCCTAACACTCCTGGTAACTTCTCTTTGCTAAAACGAATTAGGGTAGTTAGATTGCACCCATGAGTACATGGAACAGTGGTCTTTTTAAAAGAATGTCACTTTATGCTTGAAAGATATTTGTCTGAATGGTCAGATGTTACCCAAAAACTACCAAAAACATGTTTACTACAGATAAGAAGCTCTGACATGCACAACACTGTTTACAGTCAAGCAAGGTTTATCTAAAAGGCTGCTGTTCAAGGATAGCCGACATGTCTTGTTTTCTTACTTAATGAGCAGCATCTGAGACTAACATACATGTCCCTTACGACTGTATTTAAACTTTTCATAGCACTTTTAGTCATCATGATCCAAGCTCAGACAAGTGTACAGTTGTTTTAAACCATGTACACGTCCACGTGTCATCTAGCACTAGACCATGCTGATATTTCGTTCTCACCACTTTGACCCTTCGACTCTAGCAAGTAGCTTTTTTCTCAGTGTGGACGGATCATTTTTGTGGCCCCTAAGTAAATCACCCAGATGAGACAAATATGCGTTTTAGGGAATGAGAGCGCAAAAAGGAATGAGGCCTGGAGGATTTATGATGGGAGATGTAAAGCCTTGATGTTTCACCCAGGCTTGCTGTGGCGAGGCTCAGGCCTGAGGCTTTGTCACGGGGAGGTAAGATTAGCTGTTTGTAGATCTGCAGAAGCGACCGTTACATTACCTCAAACTCAACCACGTTCAGCTTTTGAACATTCGCTCAGTACGTTTTTTTTTCTTTCAACATACACAGAAGCAGACCTTCGTGCATGATGCCTTAACGCCCCTCCCACTCGAGCATCCTTCAGGACCAGGATGATGAGATACAGTGTGGAAACCAGTTACATGTTAGTTTAATAGCAGGTGTAAATTACTCAGGAGGCTCAGACTGGCCTTATTTATGTGAGTCCTGTCAGGTGTTTAGGTGTTGGAGCGAGATGGTGTAAATCAGAGCATGCTGTGTGTGTGCATGTGCATTTATAAGTGGCTCTGTTTGGTTAAATGTTAATATGTAAAGAAGGTTTATGATTGGCTCTGGAAAAATCTTAACACGCGAGGCCACCAACATGGACGAGCTCGACAGACTCGCTCACACTGTCAGCGGTCGTGCTTTTGTTTTTTTTAATGTAGCCGTTTTTATGAAATACAGGCCCTACTAAGCGTTCTTCCTACTATATTTAATATACACATTACAGTCACATTAAAACATTATTGCTGCTTTATAGCATGCTGGACTGAATCATAACACCCTGTAATTCAGCCTCGCCGCTCCTGCATCCGATCTGCTCCGGCCTGAGGAATGTTACATGAATACTTGATGATAAAGTATTAAAATAAAAACGATTACCGACGCCGGAGAATGCCGAGTGCATTCCATTGGCCTCGGCAGAGCAGCACCTGCCACGAGGTCTTTGGATAGAGTGGCGCGTGTGATAAATGGGTGCGAGACGTCAAATAGGATGTTCAAACGCATTGTAAATGGGTCATTGAAACAGTAAACCCTGCTGGAGCACTTTGCTGGACTGGAGGGGACCAGCGCTAGGAAGAGTGTTGATTTTATACCTGTGGGCGTTTATGAGCCTCCCTCTGTTCTTAATCTGAGCGCTCGGGAAGTAGAGAAAGCTTTCTGGCAAGTGCTCTGATATGATACCAGTCCTTCTCTGCCTCCCAGAAGCTGTAACGTGGCTGGCATTCAGCTATGGAAAGTCCAAACCATAGCTGGAAATATGAGAGCTTGAAATCCTACTTGTTTGTTTCTCTGACAATTGCAGTCTGTCAGCAGGTGGATAAGTAATCTGCTGTGAGAACATTTCCAAATATGATATTAATGAATATTCATAGATATTGGTAACTCTTTATTTATTTTGTTAGGATTTTAATGTCATGTTTTACATGCTTTGGTTACATTCACCAGATTTATCAGTTCAAGTTTTTCTTTTTTATGTCACCTCACTTTCACGTCTGTGAACTGTGGGAGGAAACCGGAGCTCCCTGAGGAAACCCACACAGACATGGGGAGAACATACAAACTCCACACAGAAAGAACCAGGACCGCTCCACCTGGGAATCTAACCTAGGATTTTGTTGCTGTGAGGTGACCGTGCTACCAACCGTGCCGCCCTGATCTTGGAATTTTACTTTTATGATAAAGATGTATGGATGTTTCAGGTGTTTTTTATTCTGGTGACAAAAACAATTTATTATTTACATTATCTTAATGCTTTAACATGACTTATTCATTAGAGTTTACAAGCCTGGAATAGTAATGCAAGTTGTGCTAATGTGTAGAATTAGCTCCCCAGTTTATGACCTTTTTTAAAATGTTTTTTCATTTTTAACAGTTTATAGGCATCATGGAATAACTTGCATCAGGGTTTATCAAACCCCCAAAAAATGGGTTTAAATAATTTAAATAAACTGTTAAATAAAAGTTTAACAGGCAATAAACGTGAAATGAACTTGTACACGAACACCCCCTTGTGGAGGCTTTAAGTTACAGCTTGTAAACCACAGTGGAACCCGATTGCCACCAATTTCATGATTTAAGTATATTTTGTTTTGTGTGGGTCGCTTGAAAAACAGTTTGATTCACATAATGATAAGATCATTATTAATGATAGTTTATGGCCGTTTGAAGGCAAACAATGTGGTTAGAACAGGAGTTGGGTTTGACACCCCTGCTCAAGGCAATCACCATTTCTGCCTTTCGCTGGTGTCAGTGACTTGTGATTGTTAGTGCACACCTAACATGTTATTGTGAACGGCAATGTGAGCAGCAGCACTGCACTGTGAGGTCTTAAATACCCCTCAGAAATGTTACTGTGTTTAATAACATTCAAGATTTATTCAAATGTTTTGGAAAATGAAGCATTCCATCTGTCTGTCTGTTATGGGAACTGAAGGTCTAGGTCCAGAAACGCGGCACAGGCCTGCCATGTAGATTTATGACCCACTCCATCTGTGTGTGTGTGTGTGTGCGGGTGTGTTGGTGAGCTGTTTCTTCTCTTTTTTTTGTTATTCACTCTCTTGGTGTTTCTTCCTCTAAAGGAATCCACTGCTTTTTTGTCGCTGTGCTTTCTGCTCCGGGCTATAAAGCATTCAAGAAAGGGGCAAGGATGTAAATAACTGCCCTGTCTCTTTTTTTCATTTTGGGGAAGAGTTCCTGGGGCCCTGCACAGCAGACTTAACAAAGCCTGAGTCAGAGAAAGAAAATAGTATGTGAAAGAGCACGACGTAAAAGAAAAAATTGACCTGAACACATTTCTGACTGAGAGCCGTTCTGTCTGGTTGTGCGTCTGGTTGCACCGAGCTGCATCTTTTTGTGCCAAGGTTTGTTTATCCTTTTCTATGTGTACCATCGCTCCTTCACTGTTTGGGTCCAAGAGGGCAATGACCCCCATCCTCCTGTCTCACTTAAGTAGCTGTCCAGACATGTTTTGCCACCCCCCCAACCTTCTCCCTTCCTCTCCCCCCTCCTTTCTGGTGTCTGCTTTATTGCACTTGATTCTAGGGGTGCTCATTCCTGTGATGGCTCCGTGAGCAGCTGCGGCTGAATTGCCCGCCATAAAGCATGTGCGGTCCACTCGAGGGGAAACACTCGCCTGGTAGCAATGGGGAGGAAGGGGGAAACACTCGCCTGCTCTCACGTGATCGTGTCTGCTGCAAAGCCAACCCACTTCCTTGCTCACTCCCAAAAATAACCAAGAGGTTACACAGAGAAAGGAAATGAATTTTTCTTCTTCACTAACACAACACTGGGTGCAAAGCAGGAACACCAGTATAATTACAGGACATCAAACAGACACTTATTCACTCACTTAAGGGCAGATTAGATAAGCCAATTCATCTTCTGCATGTTTTTGAGAGGTGGGAGGAAACCGGAGTGCATTGAGGAACACCATGCAAACATATGAAAAACATCTCAACACACCTCCTCAGAGTGCAAATTGTTACCAAGGTCTGATCTTAACATGCTACTATGACTTTAATAATCAATCGATAGTTAAATGGAAATGATCAAAGTGGCATTAAAGTCCAAAACCTGTGAACTGGTCTACCATTGGGGTGTGTGGGATATATATATATATATATATATATATATATATATATATATATATATATATATACAGTGTATCACAAAAGTGAGTACACCCCTCACATTTCTGCAGATATTTAAGTATATCTTTTCATGGGACAACACTGACAAAATGACACTTTGACACAATGAAAAGTAGTCTGTGTGCAGCTTATATAACAGTGTAAATTTATTCTTCCCTCAAAATAACTCAATATACAGCCATTAATGTCTAAACCACCGGCAACAAAAGTGAGTACACCCCTTAGTGAAAGTTCCTGAAGTGTCAATATTTTGTGTGGCCACCATTATTTCCCAGAACTGCCTTAACTCTCCTGGGCATGGAGTTTACCAGAGCTTCACAGGTTGCCACTGGAATGCTTTTCCACTCCTCCATGACGACATCACGGAGCTGGCGGATATTCGAGACTTTGCGCTCCTCCACCTTCCGCTTGAGGATGCCCCAAAGATGTTCTATTGGGTTTAGGTCTGGAGACATGCTTGGCCAGTCCATCACCTTTACCCTCAGCCTCTTCAATAAAGCAGTGGTCGTCTTAGAGGTGTGTTTGGGGTCATTATCATGCTGGAACACTGCCCTGCGACCCAGTTTCCGGAGGGAGGGATCATGTTCTGCTTCAGTATTTCACAGTACATATTGGAGTTCATGTGTCCCTCAATGAAATGTAACTCCCCAACACCTGCTGCACTCATGCAGCCCCAGACCATGGCATTCCCACCACCATGCTTGACTGTAGGCATGACACACTTATCTTTGTACTCCTCACCTGATTGCCGCCACACATGCTTGAGACCATCTGAACCAAACAAATTAATCTTGGTCTCATCAGACCATAGGACATGGTTCCAGTAATCCATGTCCTTTGTTGACATGTCTTCAGCAAACTGTTTGCGGGCTTTCTTGTGTAGAGACTTCAGAAGAGGCTTCCTTCTGGGGTGACAGCCATGCAGACCAATTTGATGTAGTGTGCGGCGTATGGTCTGAGCACTGACAGGCTGACCCCCCACCTTTTCAATCTCTGCAGCAATGCTGACAGCACTCCTGCGCCTATCTTTCAAAGACAGCAGTTGGATGTGACGCTGAGCACGTGCACTCAGCTTCTTTGGACGACCAACGCGAGGTCTTTTCTGAGTGGACCCTGCTTCTTTAAAATGCTGGATGATCTTGGCCACTGTGCTGCAGCTCAGTTTCAGGGTGTTGGCAATCTTCTTGTAGCCTTGGCCATCTTCATATAGCGCAACAATTCGTCTTTTAAGATCCTCAGAGAGTTCTTTGCCATGAGGTGCCATGTTGGAACTTTCAGTGACCAGTATGAGAGAGTGTGAGAGCTGTACTACTAAATTGAACACACCTGCTCCCTATGCACACCTGAGACCTAGTAACACTAACAAATCACATGACATTTTGGAGGGAAAATGACAAGCAGTGCTCAATTTGGACATTTAGGGGTGTAGTCTCTTGGGGGTGTACTCACTTTTGTTGCCGGTGGTTTAGACATTAATGGCTGTATATTGAGTTATTTTGAGGGAAGAATAAATTTACACTGTTATATAAGCTGCACACAGACTACTTTTCATTGTGTCAAAGTGTCATTTTGTCAGTGTTGTCCCATGAAAAGATATACTTAAATATCTGCAGAAATGTGAGGGGTGTACTCACTTTTGTGATACACTGTATATGTATATATATATGTATATATGTATATATATATATATATATATGTATATATGTATATGTGTATGTGTGTATGTGTGTATGTGTGTATGTGTGTATATATATATGTGTGTGTGTGTGTGTGTGTGTGTGGTCATTATATTTTCAGTAAGTGGGAGGGTGCATATGTGAGATACACCAATAGAATGGTACAGGTCTAAATGTTTGATTCCTATATTTAGTGCAAGAGCATAAAAGAGAGTTTGACATTAGAGAGACTCAATTTTATTCATTCATTCATTCATTCATTATTAATAACTGTTTAATCCTGAAAATGGTTGCACTGGATCCACAGCCACTTAAATACTGGGCTTATGGCAGGATTACCCCATGTGTTTAAATTCATCTAGGACATCACAACATCACTATAAAACTAGTAATTAGTAAAAATTAGTAAACAGACATTTTCAGGGATCATTGTGATAAAAATTTAAGAATAATTTAAGATATGAATTCCAATCTTGGAATACACATGAGCAATGTAAATGACCAATTTCCACAGCCCTGATGGGGTGTGTCTTGGTGCTGTGGGGTCAATACCCTTCTGTAGCATGTGTTTATCTGTCCCCTCACATTTAAAGGTCATTTTAAAACAATAAACATAATTGACTAATCCCTTGATCAGTATAATAGAACATTTCTTCTATCCTGATGTGGTTGGTCTCAATATGACAATGTCTTCATTAATATGATACAATGGGTCATGAGATGGTTTCATGAGTATAAAAGTATATAAATTAAGGACTTAGGACCTTCAAAATCACCAGACATCGACCCAGTTAAACAATAGGAAGTTATGTGAGGAGAAAAATAAATTGTGTTCCATGTGTCCTGTAGAGTTTCAGATAAACGTGTATGAGGCACAGTGGTGAAGGCAGGTAGTGATGGTGCCTCACAGCTTGGGTACAGTCTCTCTGGGTTTAGGCGTGTTCTTCTCATGTCCCAAAAACATGCCACCAAGATGAATTAGCTGCTGTTAATTGTCCCTATGTGAGAGCAAGTAAATGGGTGCATGTGTGATGCCCTGTTCAAGGGTGCGGACCTGCTGCAACCATGATTAGGATAGTGCGATCATAAAAGGTTAATGTAATGAATGACTGATTAAATGCAGTTTGAGCAGTACAGGGAACAAGCTGCAGGGGGCAGTGTTTGGCTTTTGTGTGTGCATGTGTGCAGACACCACCAGAGCATCTACACACAGCTCCACAATGTGCACCACTACCAAACGTGCCAGTGTGTGTGCATTTATATAGCAAGCTTGCCTATATCAGATTCAATACCACACCCCAGCGATGTCCAGTGCTCTGGCCTGAGTTAATCCTGTGGCCAGTGTTCTCGGGATAGGCTCCAGACTGCATGCCTAATTAAGACGAAGCATTCACTGCTGATTAATGAATTCTGCTCGTCCTGTACTGATTCAAGGATGCTTTCATTATTGCTTTACTTTATTGCTGCAGTAAATTACTCTAGGCTGCTACTGCTGGGATCTTGAGTTTGAATCCCCAGCGGTGCTATCGGCAGGTCGGGCGTTTTCATGCAGACTTGATAGGTTATGTCTGAGGAGTGGATGGTTGAGGCCCTGTGATGGATTGGCATCCCGTCTGGGCGCGTTACTGCGTTGCATTCAGTGGTTTTGGGGAAGCTGGACCCACTGTGACCCTGACCTGGATGTAGAGGTGGTGAAACATGAATATGATTGCTTCAACAGCAAATTATGTTTTATTATTAATCATAGTAGCATGAAATGATAACTATTTAGCAAGGCAGTCTGTCATGTTTATATTTGTTGGTGAAGCCTTTTTATTATCTCTAGTGTGATTGGCAGGAGAAATGTAAACCAGCCAGCTCAGCTCTGTGTTATTCTCAAGTGCTCATTTTGCAGTCTTATGATAAATCTGCTTTATTTATATTTATATGGTTTTAATAAGAACTATTAAACATTTTCTAGTGCAACAATGCACGTCCAGTTACGTCTACATGTCCTCAGCGCTGCCACCCACCCGAATGCTGCTCTGCAGACACAATCGGTCACATCTTAATGCTTTCTGTAGGAATGTGTAGCTGTCTGGTGAAAAGAAGTGGCCGGCTGCTGCACACATGCAGCCTGCAGCCTTGCTTGGCCAGCATTGGTGTCACACATGCAGCAAAGGTTGCGAGTGCAGTGGGGAATTTACTGTGTCTAATTTGCAGAGGAATAAAGAGCGGGGATTACACAATGCTTATACTTTGCATTCAGCTGGACAGTCCAGATCAATGCAAATAGTGTAAATGAAACAAAGGTAAAAGTTTGTATGTAAAAAGCCACACTGTGTGGACAATGTGAGCTTGTTTGACATCTTTTAAAAACCTTTGATATTTCTATAGAACCCCCCCCCCCCCCCTTTTTTTTTTTGCAGCTCTAATAGTCACCACTAATCTGGAAAGGCTTCCCACTAGATGTGTGCATGTAGTAACGTGAGGTCAGGCAGTTATCTTGGAAAAGAAGGACTAGCTCATGATTGGGAATTTATCCCAAAGGAAGTCAGTAGGGTTAAGGTCAGGGCTTTGGACAGGCTCCAAGAGTTTCACCATGTTCAGCTTATGAAATTTCTTCCTGAAGCTCGTGTTGTGCACAGCAGAGAGTTATGCTATAATAGGACAGATCCTTTTTTACACTGTGGCCACATTTATATAATTAGAATAGATAGTATGTCTTTATTTGTCATATATACATATACAGATGTTCAGTACAACAAAAATCTTTCTTCGCATATCCCAGCTTGTTTGGAAGCTGGGGTCAGAGCGCAGGGTCAGTTATTGTACAGCGCCCCTTGAGCAGAGAGGGTTAAGGGCCTTGCACAAGCGCCCAACAGTGGCAGCATGGCCGAGCCGGGATTCGAACTCCCAACCTTTCGATTGACGGCCCCAAGCTCTACCCACTACGCTGCCACTTAGCAACGGGTGTGGCTAAATGAAATGGCGTGTCCAGATACTTTTGATTATATAGTGTAATAGGCAGGTAGGTAAGATAGTGGCAACAGTGGCATCATGGCCGAGCCGGGATTCGAACTCTCAACCTTTCGATTGACTGCCCCAAGCTCTACCCACTAGGCCGCCACATAGCAATGAGTGTGGCTAAATGAAATTTCATGTTCAGATACTCTTGATTATATAGTGTAATAGGCAGGTAGGTAAGATAGTGTCATAATAAGTAGGTTGTTTTTTCTTAGAAGTAACAAAATAGTTGCCCCCCTCCTCCCCCCACCGTGTATATCACAATAACAATATTACACAATCAAATCGACCAGCCCTCGGCAAACTCTGTGATGTGGTGGTTCAGGACTGGGCGTGGAGCGCGAGGGGTGTGCGTGTGTCATCAGAAGGCGTGCAGTGCACTGCCTCGCAGGGAAGCCGCCTCAGAGACAGATGAGCCCAGTGACAGCGGGATGCAACACCCTGCAATTGCACAAGCCTGTGTGATCCATCAACGTCCTTTTCTGCCCCTGCCTCGGCACGCAACACCTACTCACCTGTGCCAGCATGCACGCGGGCAACTTTTATACACCGACTCGCACAAGATTACATTCACACCGAATATTAGAGCCGTCAAGTTCACATGACAATCAGTTGGATGACAAACAAATGTAAACAAAGTCTGCTTGGCAAGTTTATGCATGAAATAATAGGAATGTGATACATGTTTTTATAACTGATGTCTTATTACCATTAAATGCTGTTGGCATAAAAGTGGAAACTTGTTTATCTTGTTTTTATTTTGTTTAGAACATTGACATACATGTGAGTGAAATTCTGCTCCCATCATGTCACACTAAAACGATTACAGAATGAAGTGTGTGTGAGGGGTTTAAATATTTTGTGTTCTGTGGGATAACAGGTAACACTCGACTTGGCAGTGGTGTCGTAAACCTTTCATGCAGGATGTGATATGCTGTCATGAGTGGTCATAACTGTTGATGTAAAGGATTAAAGTGTTATGTTAGCAGTATCATTTATTGTCCTACAGCTTTTAGTGTGTGGCATGATTACATATTACAAAACTGTCATGATTATTACTAATACTGGTAACATAAAACTGTTATAATACTTGACATCAACCTTCATGACCACCGTGACGGCATATGACATCTGCTATAATAATTTTAGTGTTGTCTTTTTTTGTTGAAAGGTGATGAAGTGTACCCTATTTTATGTTATGGTAGTGGCCCAGAAGGTCCAACTATGAAGTGTGAATGATTGTAAAGCTGGACTTGCACAATACAGGTACAAAACAGGTCGTATATGGGGTACCAATCCACTGAAGTACTGTAATGTCATTTCTTAAAGTTATTAAATGTGTAAAGAAATAAAAACATTTCTGGAAAAATTGACAGTGATTTTTGAATCCAGAATAAAAAAATAAAAATTGAAATTTGAAGCCAGAATAAAAAGTTAATAGCATATTCGTTACATTGTTTTAAAACATTCCACTGAAAGCAGGTGAATTGGGAACCAGTGAGAGTCCCATGATTAAGTAGAAAATGAGGCGCCACCAAAGGCTCAGTCTTTGCAAGCAAAACTGTGTCGTGACCCACCACTTTGTGCCAGAAAATTGTCAATCAGTTTAAAAAGAATCTGCAGAAAGAATCTGGAGAAATATCACTGCATATAGGCCAAGGCTAATGGAAACCACTGTCTAATGTGCATGACCTTTGAGCATCCATATGGCATTGTATGAAAAACAGTTATAATACTGTGATAACTGTAGCCACATGGCTCGGGAGTACTTTGGAAAACAGTTGTCATTTAATTCAGTCTACCACTGCGTCAAGAAAATATAAACTGAAACTCACCATTCATCAATTCTATGCAGAAATTCTGCTGGATTCTCTCGGCCCAAACACATGTTATTCAGCTTGCTTTCAGGGAAAACAGATATCAAGTTTTCAGTGCCAAAGATGAAAAAGACCACCCAGATGGTGCATCAGTGTCCACTGCATGGGTGACTTGCACATGTGTGAAGGTGCCATTGAGGCACATATTGGGATTTTAGAGAGACACATGCTGCCATCAAGGTGATGTCTTTTTCCAGGAAGTCCATGGTTATTTAAGCGAGATGCTGTCAGACATCATTCTGCAGAGTGTGTGCTTGACCTGTCTTTTGGACAGTGGTAGCCTAAAGGGTAGAGCTTTAGGCTATCAACTTAAAGGTTGAGAGTTCAAATCCCAGCTCTGCCATGCTGCCACTGTTGGGCCCTTGAGCAAGGCCCTTAACCTTCTCTGCTCCAGGGGCGCCGTACGATGACTGACCCTGCACTCTGACCCCAGCTTCCAAACAAGCTGTGATATGCGAAGAGAGAATTTGTTCGTCTGTATATGTATATGTGACAAATAAAGGCATTAGATTTGATTATTGATGATGTATGGTGCATCATGAAAAATCAGGTCATGAAGAATCAGACCATGGACTATTGAGCTGCTGAAGTCTTGTATCAAAAATTCTACTTGCAAAATTGTGATAATTAAAATCCTCAGTTTATAGTAACAAAATAATCTTTGTACTTTTGTCCATTAAGTAAAGGTTCAAGAGTTCAATTTAATGAATCACAGATTATAGGTTTCAACTTTTGTAATAATAATAATAATAAAATTTTATTTGAAAAGCGCCTTTCATGACACCCAAGGACACTGTACAAAAAAAATATAGAAAATCTAAGCAAAATAAATAAAATACACATTTACTAAACTAAATAAATAAAATACACATTAACAAACATGGAAAACACCAAACATTTGGCACAGTTCTGAGTCAGCTGGAAAATATGTTTTGAGGGTTTTGAACACTGCTGCAGATGAGATTTCCCTACTTCTGGAGGGAGGAGCCTAGCATCACCTTGGCGTTGCAGTGACCAGAGTGAAGGAATGTTGCTGTTAGCATGCTGTTGGTAAACAAAAGTCCGACCTGAGGCTCGGTGGGAATAATTAGGCCTTTGCAAAATACCAAGGTCGCGGTGGAGCAGTAAAGATGTTGGAGGTTTATACCGTGAATGTCCCAGAGCATAGAGTTCACTGAAAGAGCACTCCATCGTCATGATGAGACCGCAGACGTTGTCTAGACCACAAAAGTTGCAGAGACTCCGGATACACCGCTCCACATCATAGAAGCATCAGCAACACAAGCACAGTAAAAAGATCTCGAAGCAAAATCCAATGCATAAAATCCAGTAAAATGTTTCGTGCAATGTTTTCGTTCAAACAGTTTCACCGGGGGAGAAGCGGCATCCAAACGCACCAGCGTATCTCTCATGACCCAAAAAATGCACAAATGGCTAGTGACCACAGGAGTGTGCGAAAAGAAGAAAATGAAAGAAAATTACGATAAAAATAAAATACAATAAAATACGGCAACGGTAGCGGCAGCCAAATGCGCCAGCGCCCACCATCACCATGACGATGACCATTATTGTAGAACAATAATGTACCACAAAGAGCAGTGATCTATGTTAATATGATTAAAATGATCTTAATAATTATTTGGCTCATATTCTGCAGCTTTATTACTGGTAACCTGTATTACAAGGTGACCTTCTTGAACCCAGACTTATCAACTCCTGAAAATCTTACACCTGCTATTCTCCTACAGTGCACTAGGTGGCACCTCACCCTCAACATGCAGCAGTGAAATTCAGTTTTAAGCCATTGTGAGCAGGCCTGATGTAACATGGCCCAATGAAAAGGAGGAAATGAGAAAGGGCCATAAATGTGTTTGCTGCATGCAGGGCCTAATGGAGTCTGCCTTTGCCAGTACATTAACAGCAAAATGGAAGCTTGCAGCCACACACCTCCAACACGCATGGCGAGAGATCGAGGAAATTGAGATGCGAGAAAATACCAAGTTAGTGTCGACCCACTAATTGCATGGTGATGAATAGTTCACTTAGGCCAGCTTTTTTTCAGCAGTGTATTTATTGGTCTTTTATAAAATGATGTATAGAGTTATGTACTCATGGTAAAAAAGTGAATAAAAATAAGAATAAATAAGGGGTATGGTAATAAACTGAAAAGTAGGACAACTATAAGTTAATGAAAGAAAAAATATGAACATGGGAAAAAATACAATAAAATAGTTTTGCTATAAGAAGTACACTTATTATTCTTACTTTTATTAAAAATAATGCATGGTCTCTTCATAAAAGAAAAATAATAGCTGCCTGAAGGCAAAGGGCTCGAAAAGGGGCTTCCGACTGCAGCTCTGTAAATGTTACGGGTAAAACAATACACAAATGTCATCATAAAAAATGTTTTATAAATCTTCTTCCAGAATAGAATTCATTTAAGGGTTGAAAAGTAAATGGCCACATGCATGTAGAAGGCATATAAGAATGAAACCCTGTTACAACAGATTATTATAAATAGGATTTTAAGATGTAAAGCCACCCTTCAGAACAGCTTAAATCTTAAACTTTCTTGAACAATTTTAGTAACATACATGCTGCCATTATTCTAAAATTTAACAACAAACTGTTTACCATAGGGTGCACTTTGTCCTGTAAAATTGCTGTATATTATTTGGTGTTATAAAGCATGCAAGGCAATCATTATGTTATGAAACATAGCATTATGGGTATACCAGTGTATCCACTTTGCAGCAAACACCCTGGACCTCGTGGATTCTTATTGTTCTTTTAAAATTAGTCAAGGTGGCATACTAGTTGAGGTT
Source organism: Trichomycterus rosablanca (assembly GCF_030014385.1). Classification (NCBI taxonomy): domain Eukaryota; kingdom Metazoa; phylum Chordata; class Actinopteri; order Siluriformes; family Trichomycteridae; genus Trichomycterus; species Trichomycterus rosablanca. The sequence goes on along the minus strand of NC_086006.1, from coordinate 23,119,424 downwards.
TGGACATTAATTGTCAACTAATTTATTTTTCTGTGACGATTTTCCTATACATACACACACTTGATTCAACACATCATCTGTAAACTGCAGGGGAAAGGTGTTCAGGGCTTTGATAAGGTGTTTATAGGATTAGAATGACTAGAATATTGATCAGTATGGCCTAATGGGTAATGTCAGCGTATTCATTAAAAAGTTAATTAATGTATCTGGTAAAATAAAGTAAAACAACATTTACCAAAAAGTAGAAAAAGAAAATTCTACCATTTGAACAGTTCTACAACTGGTGCACTTTATTTCATTAAGAATAATATAGTATAATATTAATGTCTTTGTATCAAATCTAAATTAAAGCAGGCTGGAAGTGGAAGACCAGGAGTTGACTGGTCTTGATGGCCCAGTGAGTCTGTAGTTTGTAAAGTACTTCATCTTCCTCTTAAGTGGGGAGGAAAATAAGAAAGAAATAACAATGCAAGCCAGTAGGAGAAAAACAGAAGAACTACAATAAAACAGTTCAGTCTGAAAGTGGCACACTTGTTATTCCCACATTTCCATTCAGAATAATGGATGAGATCTTTATCGGGGCAAGAAACATAGCTGTGTGAAGGCAGACTATGGGTTTTATTTTATAGTTTTATATATGCAGAATCCTGCTTGTTTTTGTTACTATTATTATTTTGTTTAAACACCAGATTCAGATCATTAGTTACTGCAGTGTGACATCAGTTTCATTAGTCTAAACATGTAAATGTATAAGCAAAAATATACAATGAATACAGTAAAAATAACGGAAGACCTGCTTATTGCTGTACTCATCTGCCATGTTTCAACTGACTATAGAAAAACAAAAGGCTAATCATATTAATTGGTTTTAGAAATAAATAAAAAACACTACAATGTAATTAAATAAGTAAAGTCCAATGATGGTTCTGCTTAAGTAATTATGTTTACTTCTGTTGAGAATAACAGATAAATGATAACTACATGAAAGTAAACTGTGTCCATACCAGAGGTTTCCAGTAGTCCAGGTCAAATGTACATTTTCCCCCTAAACTATCATGTTCTCTTTATTAGTTGGGCAGCTCTGTGGTTCGGTGGGTAGCACTGTTGCCTCACAGCAAGAAGATCTTGGGTTTGATTGCCAAGAGAAGTGGTCTATGTCCAAAGTTATTTCTTTGTAGTTCTATCAGTTAAATAAAAGTTCAAGAGAATACACAAACCATAGATTCTTGTTTTTTTTAAATCACATTTTACAACATGTTTAATGTTTACTGTGTAACATTCCAGGAAATTTGGAGTTCATAAAAATGTAAAATATGAAAATATGGCAGACTTATTGTTCTTATAATAGCTGTCCAAAAGCACATGGTCTTAACACACCAGACATGTGGACTTTGTTAACTGTTGGGACAAACTAACCAGGTTTTAAAATAATGGGTCACTAAATAACTTTAAGCATCAAAATGCAATATTTTTGCTATTAAAATAATAAAAGACTCGCTCCATGGTTCGAGAAAAAAAAAAAAAGATTAGAGGAGTCTACTAGTTAGTGTCAGCCCACTATTTGTCAGGTGATGAATTTTCCCTCTACATTTGTAGTAAAAGTAGGAAGAAATAACAGCTTGGTCGATATGATGAAAAAACCCCAAAAAGAAAACAAAGAAACAAGAAAAAGCTACAATAAAACAGTTCAGTGTAAAAGTAGCACACTTATTATTCATGCTTCTATTAAGAATAATGGATGATCTCTTCACTAAAGCAAAATAATGGCTGCCTGAAAGCAAAAAGTCTAGACCAGGGGTTTACAGCTGCAGTTCTGTTCATGTGGAGATGGATTTCTTTTCATGTAAACTCAGACATAGCTGATTTAACTTCTCATTGAAGTGTGGGGGCTAGTGGACCAGGTATTAGAACACGTGTTCGAGCAGGTAGTTTTTTTTTTAAATTAATTTATTTATTTTTAATGTCTGCTTTTAAATTAGATTAAGATTCATGAGAATAGTTCATAGTTTGCATACAGCATTAAACTAATTTTGTTATTTAATATACATATTTTTGGTTTGTATATCCTCTCCAAATTTACATGCCTAATGTTCTTTGTTCTTATACATGCAGACAAAATGCAGTATTTTTAAAAAATAAACATATGGCTAGAAGAAAATCCAAAAGTTATAGTAGAAATAGTATGCAGTCACTTTAAAGTTACATATGTAAAGGTTACAGATAAAAATGCAGCTTATTTAGTGTATTATATAAAAAAAAATAAGGATTGAACATTAGATCTCACAGTACATGTTACATCATACCCACACTAATGTATATAGGTGGAAAAATCATGATATGACTAAAAAAAAAGATTGTAAAGGTGTTTGCATGGCCTGGACAATCTAATGACACACATTTTACTAAACATTTATGAAGGATTTTCAAAAAAAATATTTAAATTTTGAGTAAGATTACAACCCTGCGGATTTAAAGACAGTTTGGCAGGACAAATTTGCAGAAATTGAGCCATATTGCTGAAATTAGCTAGAAATGTCTTCCCTTAGATTTATTAGCTTTAATTGCCAAAATGACTTTGCAAGAAAGTGTCTGAATACGTTATTTCTTTTACATTTTAAGTACTAAAGATTACTGTTTACATTTATAAATCCCTACTTTTATTTTTATGCTTATAATCACACAGTTAACAGACATTATGTGTAAATTTGAGGTGGAATTAGATTGTGGAGGGTGGCTGGTGGCTCGGTGGGTATCACTGTCGCCTCACAGCAAAAAGGTCCTGGGTTTGATTCCCAGGTGGAGCAGTATGGGTCCTTTCTGTGTGGAGTTTGCATGTTCTGCCTGTGTCTGGACTGTGAGAGGAAACTGGAGCTCCTGGAGGAAACCCACACCCAAGACGTGCAAGTAAGGTGAATTGGAGATACAGAATTGTCCATGAATGTGTTTGACATTAAAAGATCTTGAGTAATTACCTGTCCTGTCATGAATGTAACCAAAGTGTGTAAAACATGACATTAAAGGTCTGCACAGGTTAAATATAGGACACATGTGATCGACTAGAGTCCAACAGTCCTTCAGGTCACATTATGGTCGTGTAAAAAGTTCACTGTAGCAACACTTCCTCTGTGCAGCAAAGTATTCAAGACCATTTGCACATAAACAAAGTACACTTGTTATATACAGTTGAAGTCAAAAACATTACATGCATGTGAGGGACACGTATGTCAAGCGTTGTTAGGATTTTATGGATTTCCTGCAGTTGTTTTTGTAAACAAAACTAATCTGAACACTCAGTTACTTTCGCTTGTCCTAATCAGGGTCACAGGGGGTGCTGGAACCTATTCCAGCTCTCAGTGAGAACAAGACACTCAAACACCCTGAACAGGGTGCCAGTCCATCACAAGGCAGAAACACACACACACACAGGCAATTTAATCTAAGGGCAATTTTAGTAATGCCGATTTATCTGACTACACGTCTTTGGACTGTGGGAGAAAACCGGAGCGCTAAGGGAGAACATGCAAACTCCACACAGAAAGGACCCAGACTGCTCCATCAGGAAATCAAACCCAGGACCTTCTTGCTGTGAGGTGACAGTGCTACCCTAATTAGAATACTTAAAAAAATTTTTTTGGTGCATTTTCTTAAAATATATATATTTTTTTACCACCACTTTATCTATGTCAGAGTTGCAGTGTGTCCACTTGCCTAGAAAGCACTAAGTGCAGGTAGGAATACGCCTCATACACTACACCAGTCCCAGCCCCAGACACGATGAGTCAATCTAGCTGGCCGATAGCATTTAAAACCCAGATCTAATCTGCAGTGTGCTAGCGTAATAAACTGCTGCGCCACGCCTGTGTAGTTCAATGGTGTAAAAAGTTCTGTGATATCATTTAGGTATGTGGTATGGCCTCTTAAATCTGTTAGTAAGTATAATTAGCTGATAACATCTTTGTGCCTATAAAAATAGGTTTAGCCCTGGGCTAAGAAGCTGCCATGCAAGAAAGAAGCCCCTGCTTTAAAATCAACACCTTGAAGCTCGACTGAAGTTGGTTGGTAATTAAATGAACAAAAGAAATCGCAGCCGTATCTATTTGAATAGCAGCCTTTAATCTCGCACACTGAAAAAATGTGAAGCAGGATTTACTTTAAACTTAGAAAAAACTGCTGGATTAAAAGCACTTGAATGTGGTTTTTCTTTGTTCCAACAAATAATGTTTACACCCTCATGTGTTCCAGTGAACTGAATGTTTTCAAAAATCATTGCAATCTCAGGACTGCCATTAACCCTGTCAGGTGTATGTAAACTTTTTACGTCAACTGTAGAAGTTCCTGTTTTTCATTGCTGTGTTTTCATAACTCTGTCCTTTGTACACCTCTGCACAAAGGTAATGTGTTTAATTACAGGTGATTTTTGATAGGACAATGATAAGTGTATGTCAACTTTGGACTTCTTTACTTTTATACCAGGCTGTTTGTGTGTGCTGACTTCTAATAATGAATTTTATTCATAATACATTCTCTTCTTTAGATCAGGCTAGACCAGCACCTTTCTGCAAAGGCAAACTGTCACGCAACCTTTAATTAGCCAGGGAAGAAATATGTACATATGGAAAAACTAACCTTAATGTTATATCTCTTACTCCTTACAAAAAATGTTCTTTTTGTTATGACTATACTACTAGTAACATTGTTTGCTCTAGTTATTTGTGCCAGTGTTCTACCCTAGGACAGTCGCAATTATAAATTTGCAGCCTAATACAAAAAATGGTTTTAATTTTATGATGAACATAACAGTAAATGCAAGTAAAACCTTTTTTCTAAACATGTTACCAAAAGACAAATGTTACCAACTTAAACTATAATTCCTACAAAATAATGAAAGCCCTTAACAAAGATAAATACCAAGAACCTAAGAAGGACCTGGGTGACCCATTGCCTCTAAAACAGCTTGAACTCTTTTTAAAACGCTCTCATACCATTTCTAAATCGTTTGTGCTGAAATCTTGAAAAGAAGATGTTTTAGTATTTAAAGAAAGAAAAAAAGAAAGGAGATGGCTGTGACATGAACCTTTTTACCAACCTGAGGCTGAAGCCTGTAGCCTTGAGGCTGCCATGTCAACTCGAATATGATTCTTTATGCTTTTTACTTGTTGGGACTTTTGTTCATTTTTATTTTTACATAGTTTATTTAATCTAATTCTAATTCATCCAAATATCTTTTAGACCACCCAGGGAGGATGGAGGTGTTGAGTCTTGTTTCTCATAAAGTTTTTTCTTGTCACTGTTGCCCTCGGCTTGCTCATCAGGTTTTTGGTCTTGGAATCTGTAAACTTCCATTGTTTAAAAAAACGTTGATCAGCAGTGGGTTCACTTAGTGTTTTTTTTCACCTAGGCTCTTTTATATGGTGTAGTCACGAACACTAAACTTGGACTTGACTACTGCTAGAGAATGAATGTAGTTCTTTGGACATTTTTCAGAGACTTTTTATAGCATCCTGGATGAGTTTCCTCTGAGATTTGAGAAATTTTAGCAGGCCTGAGTAGATTCATAATGGCTCTTACTGTGGTTTGGTGAAGCCCTAGATCCTTAGTAGTTGCATTGTAATCCTTTTTAGACTGACAAATTATAGCACTTTTTTTGTATTTGTGTTTCTTTAGAAAGTTTAAGATGACTGGTCGACATTGATGGTTAGCTTCAAGATAAATGTGATCAATATTCAAGATTAAAAATGACTGCTGATGTTGAGTTAGCGAGGTGGACTAACCTGTTTGATTTTTTTTTTGTCAGCTGGTTGATTGGGTACTTTTTATGTCCACAAGGTTATTATGGGTGTTAAATATCTCTATTACATATTGATTTACTACGTGTAGTATTTCTACTTAGTTTTGATTGTGAACTATCATGTTTTATTGATCTTTAGTCATTTATTGTGGCAAACATTCTATAACATAGGCAGTCAATTTATTTATTAGGATTTTAACGTCATGTTTTACACTTTGGTTACATTCATGACAGGACAGGTAGTTTCTCGTTACACAAGATTCATCAGTTCAAGTCTTTTAATGTCAAACACAGTCATGAACAATTTTGTAACTCCAAATTACCTCACTTGCACGTCTTTGGACTGTGGGAGGAAACCGGAGCTCCTGGAGAAAACCCACACAGACATGGGAAGAACATGCAAACTCCACATAGAAAGGACCCAGACCCCTCCACCTGGGAATCGAACTCAGGACCTTCATGCCGTGAGGCGACAGTGCTACCCACTGAGTCACCGTGCAGCCCCAGAGGCAGTCAAAAAGAGGCAGTTAAAACTACAGTGTAAACCCCTTTTAACTACAAATCCAGCTTCCAGCTGAACTGAAAATAGATGTTTTGACAGTTTAAATCAGGACATAAAAATATATATTTTTTATTCAAGCAGCTTCTCTTATTAAGTGGATAATGTCCTCAAACATATTGTTATGATTTCTGTGCTTTTTTTAGTCAGCCTGTGCTTTCCGCCGTGTGTATTTCCCCCTTTTTCCTTTCATAGGCCAAAAGAATGTAGACTGATTTATGATCTATGCATGTGCTGAATCCACATATCCTGTGTACTTACAGTATGCACATGCACACACGCACACACACGTGCTAATATTGAAGATTTCATTTGGAGCCTTACAGTCATGCTCATGTGAGATATTTACTCAAACTCATGTGCACATACATATGTTGGGACACATGAACAACTGTGTTGACTGCCAGTATACATTGGCATGTAGACACGTAGATGCCAACGTGCACACGCACGCGTTTATGCACAGCCGAGAGCATCGGCTTGTTGTTTCCACGTCGCCTGTGCACTGTGGCTCGCGGGGCTGTCGGCGACGCTGATCGATGCGCCTTTATTGCTTCCCCTGGATTATCAGTCGAGTTCAACGGGAGGGGAAGGTGATTCATCAGCTCTGGAGAGAAAGAGGAAGAGTGAGAGAAAGTGTGTGTGTGTGTGTGTGTGTGGGGGGGGGGGGGGGGGGGGGAGGTAAAAGCAGGCAAACGAGGTAGAAGAAAGTAAAAAGAAATAGGAAGACGAGGGCGAGTGAACAAATTAGAGCTATACGGAGATAAAGGAGGGGGGAGATGGACCAAACACATTATGTGGGAGGAAAATGAAGGGCTGTGGTACACAGATGGAACACGCAAGTGCCAAATATATGCAGACTGGCGAGGAGAATTTGGACTGCGAGTGTAAGATTAAACACATCTTTATTGCAGACAATATAGACAAATTACTGCTACACTGATCACTGCGGCACAGGTTCCAAATCCATCCTAATTAAACCAGACAGTGAGAGGCAGAGAGAAAAGAACCGAGCAGAGGGGGTGGGAAAAACAAAGAAAGCCTGAGCAACCCAGGTATGACCCTTCGGACATGCCCAGCATACCAGAGCACAGTTTGCGTTGTCTAATATTAGCTACACGACCGTACATGCAGCTCAATAGTCCCCAGCTACTGATGGACAGAAGCGTAACAGAAAGACAGTGGTCACTGAGATAAACCAAGATGGAGGGCGAAGGACAGACGGCGAGAGAGCAACAAAGGCAGAAGCACACCTGTTTCATCTCCTCTCCATCCATCAGACGGCCCACCGCTGCTGCCCGCTCCCCCCAGGTCCCCTAAGCTCCTCTAAACGTCCGTGTGCCCAATTTACCACAGGTGTTTTTCGCCGGCCGTGACCCCCTCGACACACAGTGCCAGGCTCGGCTTGCAATATGTTCTCGTGCTCTGGCACGACGAGAATTCAGGTTTGTTTGTTCTGGCACTGACTTGTGACTTTGCTGCCTCAGTTTTGTCATTTCTGGCTCTGTGGATATTCCTGCGTCAGGGAGATTTATGAACACAGTCCTTGTTTACTGCGTTTTATGTACAGTTGCACTTAAGAGGTTTAAGCATTTTTGTTCAATTGTACATTTTGGAAGTGAAAAGAAGTTAACAATGTTATCATTTACTGCAGGAAATGAAAGTAGAAATCCTAAGCTTTAAAAATGGTACCTCAGCTGGCTAAGTTTTAGTGGTTAAAGAAATACTCCTGTGGTTTATAAAGTAATTTCTGTTTACTGCATCTGAAATGTGTGTGTGGTAACTACAGTCAGGAATTCCGGCATTACTAGAAAAACTCACTTATAATAGATGCTTATGCATTTAAAAAACCCGTAATGCAAATTCCACACGGCAACTGTTAGAAATGGTGTTACAGACGAGAGAATTTGCTTAAGGTTTGTGGTGTCCATACATATTAATGTTTGGCGTCTATTTGCATTAGAGCTCGGGCAGATCTGCACGCTGCATGATGATTACGGCAAAGCTTCATGCAAATAAGGATGGGTGTTGCATTGCATTTTGCAAATCAGACAGAAGCATCAACAAGCGAATGCGTTTAATTCACCATAACCAAACCCAGACAACCATTATAGAAATGCTTATCCTGCAAAAAATGAAAAGAGCGTATAGCTCCATTTTATTTAGATTTTAATCATCCAGTTATTTAATCATTTTAGTGACGGCTTGTTTTTGATCGGGGAATTAGTGGATCTGGTGCCAACTGTTAGCAACAGGCAGAAATATTATGGACAAAATGCCCATCCTTAACAGGGTGTCACTGAATGACCCAATTTCTCCTTCCCTCCTTGGGACAGATTAGAGCTGCCCATTTATCTTCTGCATGTTTTAGAAGGTGAAAGGCAACTAAAATACCCGGAGCAAACCCACACAAACACAAGAAAAATGTAAAACCGCTCACAGACAGTAATTGGACATATGGTTTTAAATTATTCACCCAAGTTCTTGGAGCTGCATTGCTTCCACACTACCTGCTGTGCCTGTGTGCCAGGCTGGATGCTTAAAAATGGAAAAGGTTCATGAATGATTTTTTATTGTTTTAAACTTATGGGAGAGTTCAACCTACTGCATCATCACCGTCGCTCATACAAGATTTAGAGGTTTATTCTGTCTTTTTTTCAATTATGAATTATTTACTAACCCTTTCATTGTGATCTGGGATGGCGTGGCCAGGAGGGGTGGAGGACAGATTACAAGGCATTGCAAACTGACTTAAATGAATTATTACCTGCTAAGATATCAGGTTTATCTGCAGTAAACAAGACTTGATTTGGGTGTTTATAAAAACGCAACAGGACTGAAACCATCAGACCAATGAACAAAACATCTAAACCACCAAAATAAAAAAAAGAAAATGTTCTGCAGGCAGATATTTTGCATTAAAATGTATTGTCTGACCAACATCTACCCCTAGGCTTTTGTTAAAACTCAGTTAAAAGTCAACAGGTTTTCTGATCTTTCCTCAGCACAGAAAAACCTGTCAAATATTTTAAGCATGGCGATCACTCATTGGCTGCAGATGGAGGAAATGAGATTACACTTAAAAACACTAGGGCTCATTTTAGTTTTTTGGCTTAAAATCCAGTAGCAACGTATTGTTGCTCACATGATGCAAGCTTGTTGTAATGCTAACAAGCGCTACTGGATCTGAAATAAGTAACAAATCTGCAAATGAGCGTTGATGTTGCTCAAAGTCTTTCTAAGTCATTAACTATTGTTATTGATGCCTTGTTTTGGCTCTTAATTAGCTTTGTTGCGCATCATATGTTTAATCATCGTGTTACTACTGGCACAATTAGCAAAATAAGCTCTTGCTTACGTTCATTTCCGTTCATTTCCATTCATTTTCTTGTTTTACCACCAATTTATCCCAAAAACTTGTTGACCAGAATCACTGGGCGCAGTGTAACACACCCTGGACAGGGCACCAGTCATGTCTGTATGTTCCTGCAATGAGAGATAAATATTCATAATAAAAATTTCATCCTAATTAGTCACAGAGCCAACCTAGAGGTAAAGAGAACTATGGGCAGTGGTAGCTCAGTGGTTAAGGTGGTGGAGTAGTGATCAGAAGGATGCTGGTTTAAGCCCCACCTCTGCCAAGCAGACACTGTTGGGCCCCTAAACAAGGCCCTTACCCTCAATTGCTTGCATTGTATTCAGTCAAATTGATAGTCACTTTGTATAAAAGCATCTGCTCAATGCTGTAAATGTTATCTAGAAGGCGGAACTACAACCAGGACTGGGTGCTGGTCCATAACCTTATCACTCACTTACTCACTCCTAGGGACAATTTAAAAGCCAATCCACCTATTTGCATGTTTTGGTAGGGTAGATAGAAGTACTTGATAGAACCCTTTATAGAAATAAGACGCCAAACTCAGACAGACTGACCGGAGGTGAGTATCCAATCCAGCTCCCCAGAACCCTAAAGCTGTGTTGCACCTACACTGATCAGCCATACATTAAAACCACCTCCTTGTTTCTACACTCACTGTCCATTTTATCAGCTCCACTTATCATATAGAAGCACTTTGTAGTTCTACAATTACTGACTGTAGTCCATCTGTTTCTCTACATACTTTTTTAGCCTGCTTTCACCCTGTTCTTCAATGGTCAGGACCCTTACAGGACCACCACAGAGCAGGTATTATTTAGGTGGTGGATCATTCTCAGCACTGCAGTGACACTGACATGGTGGTGGTATGTTGGTGTGTGTCGTGCTGGTATGAGTGGATCAGACACAGCAGTGCTGCTGGAGTTTTTAAATACCGCGTCAACTCACTGTCCACTCTATAAGACACTCTTACCTAGTTGGTCCACCTTGTAGATGAAAAGTCAGAGACGATCGCTCATCTATTGCTGCTGTTTGAGTTGATCATCTTTTAGACCTTCATCAGTGGTCACAGGACGCTGCCTACCGGGCGCTGTTGCCTGGATATATTTTTGGTTGGTGGACTATTCTCAGTCCAGCACCGACAGTGAGGTGTTTAAAAACTCCAGCAGCATTGCTGTGTCTTGTCCACTCATACCAGCACAACACACACTAACACACCACCACCATGTCAGTGTCACTGCAGTGCTGAGAATCATCCACCACCCAAATAATACCTACTCTGTGGTAAAGTATGTAGAGAGACAGATGGACTACAGTCAGTAATTGTCGAACTACAAAGTGTACACTAACTGTGCCACTGTATCATAGCTAATACTGTACCTACAGCTTTTTTTGAATATCATTTAAAAAAAAAAAATGCGATTAGGACATGGCACAGATATACATGTCACCAGCTGCCGCCTGAGGACAACATATCATACATGCAGCGGCAGAAAATTCCTATGTGTGACTCCTTAAACACGTTGCTCACCCGTTTACCTTCCCTGCTCCTGCACTTACTTTGTCTTCATATCCGCTGTAATCTTTTGCTGCCTCTCTCGGGAGATTTGTGCCCGTGTCTGTCCCTGAGATTGTCTTTGCCTTCACCTTTCTTTATGCCACTTCTCTTTTCCCTTTCCGTGCCCCTTGTCTTGCCTCCGTGCACCCCCCTCCCCCCCTACCACCTCTCTGATGATGGATGGACAGCTTGTGTATTTCCAATCTGCCATCTCTTCTGATGCGGTTAGGGACTCGGATGGTGCTCCAGGCGGGAGAGGGAGAGAGGGATGAAGGGAGGGAGCAGAGCGAGACGAGGATGGGGTGATGCAGAGGACACGGGAGCTGGAAAACGAGCAAATGAAAAAGAATGCGACGGCAGCGGTGGAACTGTGTGGGAGCCAGGAGCGTGTGCTTTCAAATCAAACATGCAGTGCTGCTGCGGTGCCCTTTGTCATTGGTATCGCAGTATGAGATTCATACCGTCTGGTGTTTATGCAGTTATCATATAAAGCTTAAAGGGCATTCTTTCAGAGTTAGTAGTTAAGTAGATCAGTAAATTGAGTCAGGGCATTTTATTAGGTCATGCACTGAATTGCTTTTGCCGAAACTGTAGTTGTGCTGTTGCAGGTTTATCAGACACGGGTAACAATAAACTCTTCATTTTTTTTAAATTTAATTTTCCCCTTGTTTCTCCACCAGTCTAGTCATTTCCAATTTCTTGATGTGTAGTGCAATTCCTGCCCCTTGCTGCAGGATGGCCGCAGATTGTCATGCACCCTGCACCCGGGCAATTGAGCTGGCCACTTCTTCACCGGTCAGCAGCTAGGACCCACACAGAGCTTGTGAGTCTCATTGCTCATCTGGCCAGTCACAGAGATGGCATATCACAGCGGCAGAGAGAACCCTTATCTTCCCCAAACTAAGCCATTTGTGTTTGTTGGACGCCTGGGACAGCTAAGATTTGAACTCTGATCAAAAGAGCTTTAATTATGCTGCCTGGATAGCACAGCAGTCTACATTTACATTTTCAGTATTTAGCAGATGCTTTTAGCAATGTACAGTACTGTGACGGTATACTGTTTGAGCAATTGAGGGATAAGGGCCTTGCTCAAGGGCCCAACAGTGACAACCAGGCTGTGGTAGGGCTTAAACCAGCAACCTTTTAACTACTAGTCCAGTACCTTAACCGCTAGGCTACAGCTGCCTTGTCTAATTCGGTAGCCCACCATTACAAAGGCACAAGTCTCTGGTTCGAGTCTCTTGGGTTCCACTGGCCTGGCTGGGTGTGAAACGGACACGATCGGCTGTGTCTGAGGGAGGAAAGACTGGATAACTTGTCATCTTGCATCTGCAATAGCAACTCCAACTGTACATTCTGAGGCCTTTTTAGGAATTTGCTGCTGGCCTGTGTAAAGATATAATCAGTGGGTTCATGCAAGACAGGAGGCATGTGCTAGCCTGTGTTCTTTTCGGGCCAGCATGGATGTTGTGCAACCAACAAAGGTCGACAAAATGCATAAATAAACTTGCATATCAGAATTGGAACAATGCAAGAAGGGGAAAACAGCTTTGGTTTGTTTGTAAATGCTGTAATGCAAGTCCTGAATGGTTCGTGGTGAGACGATGGATCATTCTTTAATGAGAAAATGTTCCAGGTCATTAAAAGATGAAGAAGGTGAAGATCTAATTGACATTCTGTGCTTAAACTCCAGAACACAAAGTTACAGTGATGTTTAAATCTAGTCTTTGGGAACCTTTCCTGGTGTTCATTGAACCACTATAAGAATGATCTCAGCAGTATGTTTAAGGGTCATTATTCTTTTAGATGTAGAAAAATCATCAGGAAAGTATCTTCATCAAAGGTTGTGCCTGTTCCTGAAAATGTGACAGTTGTTTTGTTGAGAAATTTGGAGGCATTTAGGATCGTCTGTGTTATTGCAGTAATAGTTTGTCTGTTAAGCAAAACTGGACTATTTATTGTAAGGTCGCTGGTTTAATTCCTGACACTGCAAAATCGCCACTGTTGGACTCCCGAGCAAGGACCTTGACCTGTAATTGCCTGCATTGTGTTCTGGCACAATTGTAAGTTAATTTGACTAAAAGTGTCCGCCAAATGCCATAAATGTAAATGTCTGCCCCAGTGCCCCAGCAGTGAAACTCCATTTGTGACATGCTGTTAATTGGCAATTAATTTAACAGAATTTTGCAGCTGGTGTTTGTCACTTCAAAGTCAAACGTGATTTCATTGTTTTGCTGAGTTTCTGTATATGATCTAACACATCCAATTTTATAACTAAAACACATTGTCAGTGTATCAAAAGAAAATGTATTTATAAGTATTTACATGGCCCAACAACGCTTCATCCTGGTAAGGGTCACGGTGGGTCCGGCTGTCCCCGGAGTCAATTGGTTGATCTCGGCCACCCTAAGGCACAGCCAATCACGTTTGTATGTAGATGCCCGATCATCTGAAAGCACAGCCGAAAATTCAAACCTGGGATCCCAGCATTAGTGGGGTAGCGCAATTTATGTAAAAAAAATTAAACATTATAACAAAAAGATTTTTTGCAAAATGGAGCAACTTTAAAACAGTGAGAGAATACTTAGCATACACTTAAAATACACCGACCAGGAATAACATTATGACCACTGACCGGTGAAGTGAATAACACTGATTATCTCTTCATCACGGCACCTGCTAGTGGGTGGGATATATTAGGCAGCAAGTAAACAATTTATCCTCAAAGTCGATGTGTTAAAAGCAGGAAAAATGGGCAAGCGTAAGGATTTGAGCGAGTTTGATGAGGGCCAAATTGTGATGGCTAGATGACTGGGTCAGTGCATCTCCAAAACTGCAGCTCTTGTGGGGTGTTCCTGGTCTTCAGTGGTCAGACACAGCAAATAAATTATATTAATACTTTGATGCAAAGTCTCTGTTGGCAGTTACAGTTTTGCATAATCTAAGGTAAGAAATAATATGCTTTTTGGAGCATTGTTGTTCAGTTTTGGCACTTTCCTTTAGGCAAATTATCGTTAATTCCAAGGTTCCCTGGTGACAAGTTCAATTGTGAATTACTGAACCAGTTCTACTGACGTGGATGTTTGTTGTGGCTCTATAGCTTTTCCTATTTAAGTTTTTTTTTTTCGGTCCTAACTCTAGACTTGGCACAGTTTTTAAGCCAGATGCCTTTTCTGAAACAACCCTCCTATTTTTTATCCAGCTTAGGTCTGGAACTGAGAGCGCACTGATAAATTTACCTCCTATGACCAGACCCGGACATTAGCCCCACCGGCCGATATCCCTGCTGAGATTCAAACCCTGAAACTCAGTGGTAGTGGTCTAGTATACTTAACCCCGGCGCCACCTGAGAGCCCAGCTTTTTCTTTTTGTGTTTAGAGGATTTTTTGGCACTTTCACCACAATTGCTACTCACTGTGAGAAATCTCTGCAACACATCCTTTATAAAGCAGGTGTAATATACATGTGCATTTCCATTGTTTAATTTGGAGTATTGCTCTCTAGATGATAATTAATTTGTTGTTAATTTTTTACCTATCAGTTTGGGGACTAAACATTTTCAGAATTTCAGCTTTTGGAACTGTGTATGAAGGACACCAGAAGAGGGAGCCAATTTGACCTGAACATGAAACTAACTGCCTGTTTGGCCTATTAAGATCTTGAACGACCTATTTGCAGATGCATAGCCATTCATCAACAGACTGGAAGGTATTATTATCAAAGAAAATCTGGATGTCCTTGAATCTGATTTTATTAGAAATATCTTGCAGGTACATGAGAAAAAAAAGGAACATTTTTTTTAAAAACATGACATGTATGGTAAACAATAACAAAAGCAAAAGAAAATTAGATCCCTAGTGGAAGCTCAGTGTCAGGGATGGATTGTTTCAGGGTAAATGGACAAAAATTTATGAAACACCTCAATGATAAGATAAGATGCCTTTATTGTCATTGCACAGTGTACGACGAAATTGAGAAGCAATCCAACAGTGCTTACATATACAATAATAAAAATAGAAGCAAAAATGATATACATATACATAATACACACACATATACTGTATGTATGCCTAAGAATCTTAAATATAAAGAATAAAGAATAAACTATAATTATAAAAAGGACAATAGACATTGTTTAAAAACAGCAGTGAGGTAGCAGTGGGGTATTGCACATGCCCTGAGTAGTTTAAGAAGATATTGCACAGAATGACCCAGTCTTACTGAAAAAAATATGCATTCTCAACTTCTTTAAAGTTCATTACAGGGCTGCTTATTAGTTCCAAATCATTCCGTTGCATAGGAAAAGTGAATCAATAAGGATCAGAAACACCTCTGTTGTGCATGTTGACCCCACAGATACTGGTGGTTTGACGGACACCAGGAAAAATCTCGATCACCAGAAACATTATTGTACCTTGTTTAATCCAGGCTCTACATTGCAGACTGTGGAGTAGAGTTCCACTTCCTTCTTCCCTCAATCGACTGGAAGATTTTCTTCATGAGGAATGATCCAACATCTTACCACAAACCATTCAGGACTTAGCAGCATTACAAGAGTGCAAAAAGCTGTTCTGGAGACTTTATTCTGTGCCTAAATGATTGAAACACTTACGTTTAGTCTTGATACGTTTCTAAACTAGATTTGATAGGTTTGATATGACTTGACTTGACTTGACTTGATACACATAACTTATTCTGTACAATACCTGCACATCTGGACATTACAAATTATTCTAATTCTAAACTGAAGCGTTATATGCCGGAATAATACTTGAAACATTTACATTTGCATATCAGAATATGTTTTTCTACCTCACCCATCATTTACTCAGTACCATGTACTGACCATCACATGTCTCTAGTCTTGTCTTCCTTAATTACTCTTTAGATTAGAAATGTCTTTTTGTAATTATTTTAGGCCTTTTTTGTATTTATTGTACTGTTGTCTATCTGCACTGTATTGTACTGTCCTGCACTTTTGTTCTATGTTGCACCCTGGTCCTGGAGGAACGTTGTTTCGTTTCAATATGTACTTGTATTAAGCTGAAATGACAATAAAGCCTCTCTTGACCTCTTGACGTTTATTATGGATTCTCTGTAAATATGACATGGTCTGTTGGATTGAAATGTACATTCAGAAATCTAGATGTTTGATTTGGTTCTCTGTAATATGAAGTTGCTCCTCCTTTGTGGCTATAACACTCTCCAACCAATTTCTTTTCATTTAATTTTCACTGTTTTATCCTGGTCAGGGTCACTGTGGGTCCGGTTTCCCTGGAATCACTGGGTGCAATACAGCAACACACCCCTTACATGTTGCCAATTAATTCCAGGGCCTTGGCCACCCCCCTTCCAGACATAGCCAATCATGTCTGAATGTAGATGCCTGTCCGGCCAGTAGCACCACTGGGGATTCAAACGCTTAATCCCGACAGCAGTGGACTAGTGTAATTTACCACTGCACTAACCGAGCACCTCTCAGCTGGAAATAATAATAAAATAATGTTTTATGTAATTAATGTGTTAGAAATAGGTTTGGTTGAAACCTGAACACATCTGAACATAATAATGATCAGAAGTGGTGTCTATATACTTTTTGCTATATAGTGTATGCATGACACTGACCTCATTTTTGGATAAGACAGCCAAAGGTCAAGCCGCTTGACCTCTATGTCCACATCACAGCTGACAACACATTCGAACAAAGTCCGACAAGAATTTCCTCACGTCTGTATGTGTGTGACATGATCAATACTGAGTACAGACGTAAATTGACACATGGGAGTAATCTATCCCTCACTGCTTCAGGCAAGACAACATTTCTAATTTGGCTGGTGGGATGAGAGCCAGAGTTTGCTTCATTTTGCACCGGAGAGATAGGCAAATAGACGTTTTCTCCTTTCCTTTGTGAAGATCCCTTTATTGATTGTAATTAAATTTCTCCATGTCTCTTGTTTTTCTTTTCTTTTTTGCTCTCTTCTTCCCATCTGTGTGGTGCGACCGACTCTTTCTCATTCTGTGCCGCTGTCATTCCTCACTGTCAGTGGTTCGCTCCGAGGCATCGACCTCTGCCTGAAGACCCGGTTCAGCGGCGGGTCACCAGAGGGAGGGGGCTGGCTGTTATTGGGGGGATACCAGCTTCCTTCTCTTGCTGCAGATAAAGCTGCAGCTGCCATGGCAACAGTGCAAGACTGTCAAGTGCAGTCGACTTTGCGGGGAGCATCTGAACACATCACTGATCCAGATCCATTACTTAGATCAGATCCATCCAGAACTTCTTACACCTCCTGTTCCAAGTTCATAATTTTTCTTTTATTTAACTTTGTGTTTTTATTAATTAGGTTTTTTGTTCTAATAAATCAGATTATCTGATTTATATATTTTTTCATTATTTCAAGCATTATTTTATTTAATATCAGATCTCAGATCCATCTCGTCTCATTCATCAGACTAAATATTCACCTTGATCTGTGTAAATTTTTTGTTGTTTTTAGAAGACATTCTAACTTTGTTTTTTCAGATAAAATCAGATTTTTAGCTTTGTGCTTTTGTCTTAATTCAGGCTACAAAATGTTTTATAAAACAACACTGAAGCTCTTTGCTAGAAGCCTGTTTAGCCCATAGCCAACTTACAGTTTCATTACTGTTGATAAATCGGAAGTATCTAATACATCATTAAAACCTGTTCTGCAGTTGAACTGAGAACCAGATGGGTGGACAAATCCACTAGGCCAGGTATTTATAAAAAGCAAGATTCCCGGATGGAGCGGTCCGGGTCATTTCTGTGTGGAGTTTGCATGTTCTCCGTGTGCTCCGATTTCCTCCCACAATTCAAAGACATACAAGTGAGGTAAATTGGAGATACAAAATTGTCCATGACTGTGTTTGACATTAAAGACTTAATGAATCTTCTCTACCGAGTAACTACCTGTCCTGTCATGAATGTAACCAATGTGTAAAACATGACGTAATAAATCCTAATTAATAAATAAAAAAAGCAAAAGATGTATGTTGGCTGCAAGTTCCACCAAGCAGGCTGTTCATATGATGCCAGTGCTGGAGCAAAACCATCAAAGTGTACCCAGGTATATTACCAGCTCATTTCAGGTCTGAATTAGTATATTTAGTATTTTTGACCACTCCTGCCAAATATTTACTCTTGATAATGATTGTAGGCTAATTATCCAACACAGCTGAAGGAATATCCAACAGCAATTTGCCAACCTGTAGTTTGCTTTCTTCTATGTTGTATTAAGATTGAGGAGCAATTTTAATAACAGAACTAGATTTATGAGCTGAAATTATCTGATGGTGGGACGTCAGGTGAAGGTCAAACATAGGACAGAAAGAAGAGAAACCGAACAAGAAAAACAGCCGTGAGCTTTTCTGCAGTGTTCTCCACGTGTTTCAGTACTGATCAGGCATGCTGACTCCTCCAGGCTATCAGGTTCATACCAGGTGGAGTCTCTACAAAACAAACAGTACCTTGGTTATTACTTATGACTTACAGAACTCAGTCTGTTATCTTTGCTTTTCTCTATTTTTCTTCATCACTCTGACTCTGTTTGTTCTTCCGTCTTTACAAACAGATTTGATTGATCTGGTTATCTGTGTCTGCAGGATGCATGAATTAGGTGCACTTTGA
Source organism: Trichomycterus rosablanca (assembly GCF_030014385.1). Classification (NCBI taxonomy): domain Eukaryota; kingdom Metazoa; phylum Chordata; class Actinopteri; order Siluriformes; family Trichomycteridae; genus Trichomycterus; species Trichomycterus rosablanca. The sequence goes on along the minus strand of NC_086006.1, from coordinate 23,100,498 downwards.
TGTTCGGTGAATCGAATCTCATGGAATCGAGCTTCATTTTCCCACTTTTACTCCAGATGAGTCGACACAGAATTGTTCACACCACTTTTAACACGGGGGCGGCTACTAAACACACTCCACTAAAAATAAATGCCCCCCTCTCCTTTCTTTGATAGTAACTAAGCTTCATCTCACCATTTATTGGGTCATTTTACCACAGTAAACACAGTAAAAACCGTGAATACTTCAATAAAAAGCATCCCTGATTCAATTCCCTTACACTCCATGAAGTGAAAAGTAGTTCACTGCACATGTGCCATGCTTTCCGATGTCAAACCATGAACTTCACCTGCTGGTTCAGCATCAGCCAGTAGGTGGCGCTGTGTACACAAAACAAACTGCTCAACCAAAAAGTTCATGTTTACATAAACTTGGACGGGACATGTTTGACAAGATGGTCACTGATTTCTGTCTTTTATAAATGTTGGACATTTTACTATTAGATTATTAATTTAGTGGTGTAGAAAATTGTATAATTTTTAAACTTGTGGCATGGTTTCTTAATCTTTTGTTAGTATTTTTAACTGACTTCAGTTGGTAACTCCTCGTGCCTATATAAACAGGTCTAGAATGACCACTCCAATGTGGTCTCCGGTGGTCTCTTATCAGGGTTGGGAGGTAAAAAACAGATGAATAGCACATTTGTTGCTGATCACATGGACAAAGAAACATCTAAAGAAGGAGCTTCTTTTCAGCACAGCAGCCTGTAAGCTTATTGTGACATAAAACTTGTGTGACTGTGAACAGTGCCATCCATATACCAGCATCTTCTAATTCATGGCAGATCTGTTTTCTGTTGGTATTTATTTCTTTCTTTTTTAAACATTCATGGGCTGAAAGATATTTTCCACAATCAGCATCTTAAAATTTAGCTGACGTTTGTTGCTGATCACATGGACAAAGACCTTGGCAGAATTCCACTGTTCCACACACTTTTTAATGTATCCGAACTAATCCTATGTGTATTTGCACAAATAAGTGAAATCTCTTATTCACAAAGAGACTTAAAGACTTTCTTTGCTCCAAACTGTGATTAGGTGCATCATGTTGCTTTAATTATTATTGAAGCAAGAAAGAAAAAACTCAGATAGCAATTGGACCTAAATGAATCTCACCTGTTGCAAGTTATATTAATTCAATTGATTGGACGTCTGATCATACAGATCTCCTTGATCAAAGTGTGACTTGGTATAGATCAGGGCAAAAATATAAAACAATATTTAAGGTTTTAAGAGTTCAAAGAACCACAGTTGCCCAGTATTTAAATTAAAGAAGCTTGGCACAAACCTTGAACCTTCCTAAAGTTGGCCAATTTGGCCATCTGGGAAAGAAATTGAGTAAACGGCAAATGACAAGCTGCTTGAAGTCTGCTAAATGCAGAGGACTTTGACAAGGATAATTGTTCTCTGTTCTAATGAGACAGTTAGAGAACTCTGGACAGAACAGCGTGCACAGTGTCTGACGAAAAACAGGCACTTCACGTCACCTTGCTAAATTTATCCTTATAGTGAAACATGGTGGTGGCAGCATGTCTTAGAGTTGATGGACAGATGTATGCAGCCAAATACAGGAAAATCCTAGAAGAAAACATCCTCAAAATCACACACTAATTCAGAACAGTACAATAGCAGGTTGTTTTAGATGAGGAATAATACAGAGATAGGCTGTTACAATGATAAAAGAATGAACAGCCAATGTTCCACTTTGTCATAGCTGAATCATACTGCACGGGCCTCTGCAGTATATTTATCCTCCTTCTGTGTCTAATTTTATACCCAGTAGCACAGGTTTAACATAGTTTCTAGATAAATGCTTTAGTTAGATAAACCATTTATAGCCGTGCTTGTGTTCCAAGCTGGTAAATAATGTCGTTTGTGGTTTGTGGACTAATTTCCCTATTGCCATTTTAAAATAAATTGCTTATTTTTGGTGCACTATTTTTTTTCTTCATTCAGAAAAGAGAAAAAGCGCAGTTGGCTTTTTATCTGAAATGTTATGTTCCCTTAAAACCATTAAACAGATTTAAATAAAAAACTGGACCATTGATGTAATTGTGTCTGTGTTATGCAGAGAGAGAACTAAACTTACAAGAATCATTGCGGTTCAACACATACACCAGAAGGTGCTTTATTTATCATAAAAAGGCTTTAATATATTGTTGTTAATCCCCAGTGGTTCAGTTTTTTTCTACATGTAGTACCAATATAAAAAATGTATTTAAAGCTTTTGAATTATACAGCAAATGTGGCTGTTCCGCTGAAATCAGTATATAAGTTAAAATGGTGAAGACAGACTTTAATGAAATCATTTATTGGTTTATGTTAGTGTCTATGGATTAGTTTTTGTAGTCTGATACGCTAACCCACCATGCTATTAACCTGGTCGGCATCGAACAGCCACAATTGGTCATATACCTGAGGATCGAAGATTGACAAGGTTCCTCATTACTTTTGTAACTGTAGGTTGGGAATTGGACAATATGCAAAAAAAAGCTAAACCCATACAAAAATTAGGAGAACAATTACTGCTTACTGTTTGGTCGAGTGTGTTCACAATGACAGAAAAGTATTTGCCTCTTTCTGACACTTTGTTTTAGATCAATTAATTATGAGACAAACTAAGTCTACCTAACCACAAAATACAATTATTAAATAAGATTTTTTTTATTAGAGAAAAAAATAAGATTTGTTAGAGAAAAAAGTAGGGACCAGTCTAAATGTGAACAGACAGTCTAGGACAGGAGAAGAAGAAGCTGGTAAGATGGGTGACACTGTCCACAGTCATGTTTACAAAGCCAGAGTTTAGATGCTGCTGTAAAAGGAAAAAAAACCTCACTACTCCACAATCAGCATATTAAAATCCAAGTCATTGCTGATCACATAAAGAAAAAGCATAAGCAATCAGGGTTTACCTTCACAGCAGCTTGCTTGACCATGGACAGCATCATCCATGCTTCAGCAGCAGGTAATTTATGGCATACCTTGAATTACATCTGACCATACATACATAGACAAATTTCCTCATGGCTCATTGGGACAGTTTGGGTTTTCTTTATTTGTAATTTTGGCAAAAGACTACTTTTCATGTCATTTTTAAATCTACACGAGCACAGAGAAGTCACCAGATCTAGTCAATAATCTCTAACTGGTAATCAGTAATCCATGCCACTGTACTGTATATCTTCTGTAATGATCGTCTGTGAATAAGCTTCTCGTGAGAGCTGGTGTGTTACTACTAAGTTTCATTGTTTTAATCACATATGGGAGCAACACATGCAGAGTTAACAGGGGCCTCCGCCTGGCTAGCACGCTGGTTGGTAGTGGATTTTGGAGATAATGGCGGACACTAAACGGCTTGCTACTGTTCTTAATATCCTTCAAAGGGAGGTGACATCAAGTGCCTGGGAGCTGCCAGTGTTCCTAATTAGCCATCTACTGAAAGACTAGTGGAAGTGAACAGCGTAGAGAGTGTGAGTGAACATGACTGCCAGCACTGACAGTCTCTATTACTCAGCTGCTTTGAGACCATCTGGTTTCAGCCTGAGTAAACCTTGACACCAGGAAACAGAAACTTACCGAAAGGTGCTCTTGACAAGGATTAGGAAGTCATTAGTGCGATATAAATGTTATTCTGACTTGGGTTGTGGATCAAAGGCTTGGAACACCCTGTGGCACACTGAACTGAGAATGCTAGGGCACAAAAAAGCTTTGAGAGCTCAGAGATAGCATTCATACACCATATGGCCAAAAGTTTGTAGACATCTAACATGGCACAATTACATTAAAAACCGCAGCATTTAGCTGCAGTTGGATTTTGATTAACATGGAATGCTTTTCACTACACTTGGAGCAAGTCAGTGAGGCTTTGCTTTTATTAAGCTACACTGTCAGTAAAAGATGTTGGCTGTGTTTAGGCTGAGTGTCTCTGCAGGCCAGTTAAATTCTTTAATGCTTTTTAGACTTTGTTTTGTTTGTGCAGGTTTTAACATTTTGAAACAGAAAAGGAACAATCTGCAGTTCCTGGTACCCTGTGGTGAGTGCTGCCATCATGGATGGATACTTTATTGATGTACTACACACTTTAGCACTGAAATGCCAAGACATATTTGCTCTGCAACATAGCACATTTCTTAATGAAGTAGCCTTGTGAAGAAATAACAAATGTCCTGTTTTGTTAGAGATTAGTCAGGCAGCTAGTTCTCCTTCGTTCGTGTGGAGCCTAGACTAAATATAAAATACTACCATATATTAACTTAAATGATATATTACCATATAAGAGTGGTTCCCAACCTTCTTTGACCACTGACCATGTTTTAAAGGCTGAATATTGAGGTGACCCCACTGAAAATCTTCCCATAAACAATACGTTTTTCTGGTGCAATACTGCATATAAAGGTGCTTGTGGTGTGTGGCTGTAAATTACAGTAGCCCACTACCTTTGGGATCCAGGGTTCAAGTCCCCCAGTCCCCAGCAGTGTTATGAGCTGGTTGAGCGTCTACACACAGTCATGATTGGGGGGGCCGCAATGGATTGGTGTCCTGTCCAGGTTGTGTTCATGCATTGCACCCAGTGATTCCAAGGAAACTGTACCCCCAAACCCTGTCCAGGATAAAGCAGTGGTAAAACATGAACATTTAATTAAATACTGTATATTTGTGTGTATTCTGTAAAATTAGAGAAAGGGATTTATGAATTTACAGAGCAAAAGTAAGCTGTTTACTGTTCATGGAACTGATGTTTTTGTGAAAGGAGCTGTAATCCGAACAAGTGGCCTGAGATAAAGAAATGATAGACAGGTTTTTATAATCTCCCTCATCCCATCTGCATCACACACACCCTCAGGGTTAAAATCGCTGTTATAAGAGGGTGAGAGTTATAAGATTCTGTACTTACAGCATGCTGAGATATCAGAGCAGATACAAAACCTATTTCCCATGTTTTAGCCATTGTGCTAACTCTAGATGACTAGATTGCTCTGTTAGCTCTGACCTGTAGCCAGTGCTGGTGATTAAGTTTATGAGGCATGAACAGAATACTGCTGGGTCACACAAGGCCAACAGTAAAGCTGACCGGCTACAGTAAGGTTTCAGGATAAAACGGACATAAATATTTTATGTGATTTGAAATCTTAGTGCTCTATTAATAGAGGAACTCAAGTTTGGCAGATAAAAACATGCTAGCTGTGTACTAATTGTGTGCTTGCTTAAGGACGAGCTCATGTTAAAGGAGAGAGTGTTAGTGCTTTGACCTGCTACACAGTAACCACAGCGGGCAGTTTTTATTTTTATTACTATTCTGTAATTCTACAGATAATACCAGCAACAGATAAATACGTCCTCTGTGGTTCTGGTACCTGGCACTAATCCCAGATCGTGTACTACCTTTATAAATAGTACATAATTGGTGTCTATTACTACTTAGTCACAGTATTTACAATAATAAATGCAGTTTGAGACTCTGCCCTCTGACCCCATTAAAAGCATTTTATTGTACTGTGCACGTGTATATGTATATAGGACAAATAAGTGTTTCATCTGTGCTAGATGACGATTATTATTATATTAAGACAAGATCAGTAACATAAAATCTCAATTAAATCTGTTTTGTTGTTAGAATGTAACACTTCAAAATATGAAAGGATCCAAGGGTTAAATTCTTAAGCAACACACTGTTCATAAAGTGACAATGCTGAGGCAGTTTGTGAATGTCATTCCAATAAATCCTTGCAACTTGGCTGACTCTGTTGCCAGGAGTTTTTACTAAATTGAGCTTTTTTCCCCTCAACTTTACCGCAGTTGGTTTCTTCCACAGACACCCGACCGTCTGTCTCTCTTGCTTACTCTTCTACTCACTGCATTCTTTCTTTGATCATTTGTCTTTTGCTTCTATCTTTCTGTTTATCTTTCTGTCTGCAGTATGTCAGCCCTGCATAATTGCTCTTCACACACCCTAACATTGCATCATGACACAGGACATGCCCTTGTGTGAAATACACTAAACACACGGTCTCTCCCTTTCAACTCTCGCCAGAGGTTCAAAGGTGGTTACATCAGCAAAACAAATGAGCTGATGCCAAGGATCAAGAGCTCTGGAGAAGCATCTCTCTGGGAAGTGACTGGCAGGTCTGTCTGATGATGAACAAGTGTGTAGTAATAAATGATTTTTATTCAAGGGACAAAAAATAAAAAAAATCATTAGCTTAAATTTTAAATCCTGGGCATTAATATGAAGCTGCCACTTGCAGCCATAACAGCCACAGCTCTTTTGGTAAAGCTTTCCACAAGATCTTGTAGTGTCTGGAAGAATTTGTGCCTGTTAAATAAAAAGATATTTGTAGACAAGATGTTGGACAAGAAGACCTGGCTTACAATTCATCCCAAAGTTTTTCAGTAGGGTGAAAATCAGCGCCACTGAAGTTCAGCAAATTCATCAAACCATGTCTTTAGGGTCCAGGTCTGTATGTGGACACCTGTTAGGAATGGATGTGAATAAAACTCCCAAACTGAAGGGGTGTCCACGTACATTTGAACATATGCTGTAAGGGTACTGGGTGAAAATAGATTTTGGAAAGGGTCCATCTCATTGTAGGACAGCACACACTTTCTCTCATCTAGGGCTGATTTAGAGTAAACAAATCTACCTACAAGCATCCACACTCCCTGCCTGAATGAAATCCAGCCAATAGTGGAGCTAACCAGGTAGCATTAGGTCACTGGCTAAAATGTTTCCTCTGTTCCTAGATCTCAGCAAAATGTTCATACAAGGGCTTGTAACACCTTACCTGATTTGCCGGGTGTCACGGTGGCTCAGTGGGTAGCACTGTTGCCTCACAGCAAGAAGGTCCTGGGTTCGATCCCCAGGTGGGGCGGTCCTGGTCCTTTCTGTGTGGAGTTTGCATGTTCTCCCCATGTCTGTGTGGGTTACTCCGGGTGCTCCGGTTTCCTCCCACAGTCAAAAGACATGCAAGTGAAGTGAATTGGAGATACTAAATTGTCCAGGACTGTGTTCGATATAACCTTGTGAACTGATAAAGCTTGTGTACTGAGTAACTACCGTTCCTGTCATGAATGTAACCAAAGTGTAAAACATGACGTTAAAATCCTAATAAATAAACAAACCTGATTTGCCAGCATAATATGTATCATCTGCGTTTTTATGTTTTTACCACCTTTATCCTTTTTAGAGGTTGTGGTGGGTTTGGCTTCCCCAAATCACTGGGCACAATTCTGTAATACACCCCAGACAGGACACCAATCTATCGTGGGGCTTCGGCTACCAACCCCCTTAGCCAATTATGTGTATATAGAGATGCCCAACTAGTTGATGACACCGCTGAGGTTTCGACCCCTGGATCCCAGTGGCAGTGTGCTACGATAATTGACTGCTCGCCACCCGAGCGCCACTATTTACCACAACATTTAAAATTAATATAAAATTCAAAATTGTTATTCAATAATGCTGATCAGACCAGATTTATACCTTATTTTTTTCTTTCTTTTCATTTACCTCTTTATGCTGTTTAAGGCTGGGTGCGTCCAGCAACCCCCCTGCAGGGCTAAAGGCAAAGAGAAAATTTTCTAATTCTCACAGACAGTGACCCAAGGCAAGATTTCAATCCTGATCCCCAGCATGCTGGTGCTGAGCAGTACCAGCTTACACAAATCACATTGATTTACAAACTGGCAGAACCAAGTAATTCTTGAACTGCATCTGCTCTGGCTTTTTTGGAATTAGGTATGTAGATATTTTAAGATAATACTACATTTTAGTCCTGCAGTACTACAACAAGTAAAGAAGTTAAATTAACACTCGTGAAGAGAATAATTTTGATGTGAAGTTACATATTTTTATTGAAATCACTGTTGTCTGGCTAGAATGTGAATTTGTTCACATCTGCTGTAGCAGTCCGTTCTGCACAATCCTCTAGGAATAAAAATGATAAAAACTCTAAAGTAAAAGGAGTCGTGTTAACCCAATATATAAAGCTCAAATTTATGCAGTAGGGTAGGAGAAGACACTATGTCAGGATCAGCTTCCACTCTTCATTTATATCTAATACATTTATATTGCTGATTTTTCCAAATGGTGTTCTTTGCATCGTCAGCAGTTTGTCACAGTGTAATCTGTACTTTAATTGCTTTTCTTGTAGCATTTGCAAAATCGCAGTTAACTCTGTAAAACAACATGAACAAAACAACCAATGCTGCAAACATTCATGACTTTTATTGCCAATCCATGTTTGAATTTGTGTCGGGGCACAACTTTACTGATTCAGGAAAAAAGTAATGTAGTGTCACTGTTTTGTGGTTAAATATTCCATTCCTTTATCATGAGTTGCAACTATTAGATCATGATTTAATATTTAGGACCAAACTCTACCTTATTATTTTGATAGCTGTTGAATAGCCGATCTGTGTTTGTGTGCCAACTATTTTACAGACAGTGGCAGGATGTCAGGTTTGATCCAAGGTCCCTAGGACCCTGATGCTTGCTACCTCACAGTCACAGTGAGTATAACAATATTTAGTAGAGATTGAAGTATCGGATTGGCTGTAGATGGAATCAGACAGTTTTAATATTTTTATGACTGGCACAGAAACCCAGCAGGTAGTGAAGCTGCCACACAGCAACAGGGGTCTTGTGTTCGATCCTCTTCTTCCATTACGGTCTGTTCCTGTTTCCCAGTGGGTGTCCTCTGTTTCTTTTCCATCTCCTGAAAACATGTAGACGGTTATTTGGCTAATTTAGGTGTGTAAAGGTGATTTAATGGGTCAGTGTGTGAAGCCCTGTGACAGATTGGCACCCTATAGGGTAAATATTTTTGCCTTTTTTTCAAAAGGCACCAAACCCCACCGCTACCCAAATGACTTTGTCCAAATGCTCGTCCTTAATTGGCACATGCAGCAGTTGCATTTATGTAGGTGTGCGCGCTGCGTTCCCAGATCTACATCTGTAACCGAGCAGCAGAATTGATTCCAGATTTTGGTAAATGTATGCGTGCGTATGTTTATGTGTTCGTGACGATCTATGCGTACTCATGTTTTATATCTCTGCATGGTAGTTTCTCTTATCCTCAGTGTTTTGGCCTGACTTCAGTCTTCAGCTGTGCTGTTGGTGTTCTAATCCCCAGGGTTCTGGCGCCAACCGGTGAATAATCTTCCCGCTAGCATGCCCCTTGTTCCAATTGATTTTGTCTCAGTTCTCAGTTATTCCAATTAGTTTCACTGGTGCCTGTTAGTAGGCTGGCTGTCAGGGGAGCGAAAGCAAATCCGGCCTGTCCTCTCGCAGTGCTTTGTTTACACTACTAATTGCTACTCTTGTTTCCTTTCATTAGCAAAAGCTGCCTATTACACTAAGTGCTTGCTTGCTCAATGTCTGGTTCTCTCTCTCTCTACCGATCAATCTCAGTCTTTGTATTTCCTGCTATTTGACTATCTGTCTGTCTGTCTGATTCTCTCTTACCATTTCTCTCTCTCTCTCTCTCTCTCTCTCTCTCTCTCGCTCTCTCTCTCTCAGAGTACTCTCAGAGTACAGTAAAATGACCATTTCTAATCCAGCTTTTAGAAATTTCTCGATGCACATTTTTAAGGAGCCCAGACATACTTTTGCCCATATATTGTATAATGACACCCCTTTTAATCACTAAATTCAGTTAGTTTAGCCATACCTGTTGCTAATAGTTGTATTAAATCAATTATATGCTTACGACTTTGTGGCAGCAGTTTAAGGATGGCCCATTCCTGTTCTAGTTGTGTCCATGTGCACAAAGCATTGTCCATATAGACGTGGTTTGATGAGTTGTTTTGGTGCTACACAGTGTTTTCACTAAAAGGGAACAAATTCCAACAGACACAACACACATGCTGCAAACATCCATGACCTTTATTTCCAATCCCTCTTGGAATTGGCGTTGAGCCGCAACAACACTTGTGGTGTCACTGTTTTGTGGTTAAATATTTCATGTCCTTTTCATGGGTTGCAACTTTTAGAGTGTAATCTTCCAATACACATGCTGCCCATTTATTATTTTAATAGGCTCCCACAGACACAATACACATCTTGTAAAAAAAAAAAAAAAAACCTTCCCAGAAGAGTGGAGGCTGTTATGGTAACATGGTGGGCAATACCATATTAATGGACCAAAATGAGCCAAGCTCAGGCAGCTGTAAGGTCATTATTAGAAAAAGCGGGCATTTAGTGCCCTCCTCCAAGGGCACTAATGTGCACAGTGACATTGTGTTACCCTCTCAAAGGGGAACAGTCACGTTTTGCTATTTTCTAATATATAAAAAACAGGACCAGAGGCATCACCAGGGGCATCATAATCTTCCAAATAATAAAGGGCAGATGGAACACCTTTATTTGTCATATACACATATATGCATATACACATGTTCAGTAGAATAAAATGAAATTTAATGGTACCAGGATCAGAAATCTTTATTATAACCCCTCTGCACTTTTACCTTGTAATGTACCGGCAACTTACAGGGTGGACAGTACATGAGAATTTACTGCAATATAATGACAGGCGCAGGCTGTAAACTTAACTGCCTACCTGTAATTCTCAAAATAAATAATAAAAACAGTTTTTTTAAAGTTAGTCCATACGAATATATAAAACCTTAGATGCAGTAAATGTGTTTAAGTTTAGCACCAGAGCTTGTATGGAAAATAGACTGAAAATATAATAAGATACACAGCAAACGCTCAGCTTCTGCAACATCAGCATCAACTTCTTCCAAGCAGTCTCATATTGGATGTAGATGTAATTTATCTTGTTTGTGTAGTGCTGTTAACAGTAGTTTATTTATTTGGTCGCTGTATGCTGTGCTCCATGACTTGGGTGAAGTATTCAACTACTTTTGTTTGTGTTATTTAATAAACCTCTGCTAGATATATCCAAATCAAATTTACACACATCTGTCTTCTGACTTTCTACCTAGAAATCTAAATAAAAGGTGTGCATTTATTAGAATAACAAATAAGATTTGTTAAGGTAAGGAAAAACTGTGTTTAGTCACCATATTAAAACGTTTATCTGAGGGTTATGTAGACTTAAATTTTAGAGTTCTAAATTGTAGATAATTATACTGCAAATAATGATTTTAAAATGATCTTGCTTCACTTGGATTTTTTCACACAACCAGTAACAATTCAATTTAATCATAACAATCGATGTAAAGAAGCTCAGGAACAAAACTGAATAGATTTAAACCCAGTTGGTTCACAAACTGCCAAGTTTTCCGACATACTTGTAGATTGATTGATTGATTAATTTGATTACTTTATTGATTGCCAAAGTGAAATTGTAATATTACAGCAGCAATTCAGCAATCACATCACAAGCATCACACAAAAACATGTCGATGTAGTGCAAGTAAATAAAATAAAAAATAAAATAAAAATTTAAAGGAAAAATGAAACGCCTCACAGCAAGAAGGTCCTGGGTTTGATCCCCAGGTGGGGCGGTCCAGGCCCTTTCTCTGTGGAGTTTGTATGTTCTCGCCATGTCTGTGTGGGTTTCCTCCGGGTGCTCCGGTTTCCTCCCACAGTTCAAAGACATGCAGTCAGATTAATTAAAGATACAAAATTGTCCGTGACTGTGTTCGACATTAAACTTGTGAACTGATGAATATTGTGTAACCAGTAACTATCTTTCCTGTCATGAATGTAACCAAAGTGTGAAAAACATGACGTTAAAATCTTAATAAATCAATAGAAAAATGAAATAAGAAAAATAGAAGGACAAAAATTAATAAGAAATAAGGAAGGCAAAGAGAAGCTAACATCCATTCAGAATGAGTTGCATGAATACCTGAAAACAACAGGAACAACAGCACACTGCATTTCTACAAATCAAAACAATTTTCAGAAATAAAAACAAAACTAGAACTGTTTGTCCCGTCCTGTTTGGAGAAGAAAAAATTGTGAGTATGAATCCAAGAACGCCACACCCAGAATGGAACATTTTAATATGGGACTGCTTCTCTGTTGTTGGAACTTGGGCATCATTAAAGGAAACATGAATGACACTTTAATATACCAACATGTATTAAAGAAGGATTTTAAAAGACTCCAATTGCAAACTTAAAACCAAAATAAACACACGCTTGTTTTTGAAAAAACAGATAGCATAGATGCCTGCATGGTCGAGGCAATCATCTGGGAATATTAAACTTAGGGAGCTGAAGACACATTTCCAAGGGATGGATACAAATTTAACTTCAGTGCTTCAAAAAGCATTTTTTCTTACCAGACGCCTCTTAAAGCTGTAATTGGCAGAAATTGCTTTGCAATGGAGTACTAATGTTATTAAGTTAGTGTTTGAACACAGATTTGTTTTAATATTTTTTTTTCTTAGGCATAATTTAATGTTTACGAAAACATACTTAAAGTAAAACGTCAAATATGCACTGAAAGTATATTAAGTAAGATGTAAGGTGGTTAAAGCACCCCCACCTCTTTACCATATTTGAGATTATCCATACACTGTAGGTGGCACAGTGGCTCAGTCAGTAGCACGGTCACCTCACAGCATGAAGGTCCTGGGTTTGATCCCCAGGTTACGGGGGTCTGGGTCCTTTCTGTGTGAAGTTTGCATGTTCTCCCTGTGTCTGCGTGGGTTTCCTCCGGGAGCTGCAGTTTCCTCCCACAGTCCAAAGACGTGCAAGTGAGGTGAATTGGAGACACTAAATTGTCCATGACTGTGTTTGACATTAAATTTGTGAACTGATGAATCTTGTGTAATGAGTAACTACCGTTTCTGTCATGAATGTAACCAAAGTGTAAAACATTACGTTAAAATTCTAATAAATACATAAATAATAAATAAATAAATCCATACAGTGTGATTTACCCCATTTGTATTTTCTGCAACTTTTACTTTTTTTAAATTCAACACTGTGGACAATCATTTTAAAGCTGGTTTGCTAATTATTTTACACAATACATCCAAGAGTATGTGAGCAATGCATTCCAAAAAACTCTCAGCTGCCCCCCTCCCACAGCCCCTATTACTATGGAAATGCTTTTCACAAGATTTTGCTGTGTCAGTGGGAATTTGGGCCCAAATTCTTGGAGGCATATAATTTATTTTATATAATGTATTTGATACACCTGTTAGAAATGGGTGTGGCTAAAACACCCGAATTCAGTAATTAGGAGGTGTATCCACATATTTTTGGCCATATAGTGTATATGAATGTAAGTTTATACAGGTGGGATTTTTATCCCATACAGCTGAAATGAATTGCCCTGATTTAAAACAATGTAACCTCACACAAAAACAAAAACAAACTAAACCTTACACACTAAACTTTTCAGAATTTGAGTGGTCCAGTCTGCACAATTTTCAGTCCAGGCAGAGGTCAGATAATGATGAAAGCAAACCGATTTTTGGTTCGTTCAGTCGACATGCGTGCCTCCTGTAACTTTCACAAGTTGTGTGTTTTGTTTTCTTGCTGTTATTGAATTATGCCTTAAAGGCTTGTGTGTTGAAGCAAGACTGCAGTCTCTCCCCCACCTTCCCATCAGCCCCGGTGCAGGCAGCAAGAAGAGAAGAGAAGAGAGGAGGGAGTGGAGTGGAGTGCAGCCGCGCCTTCTTAATGACTTCCATCCCTCTCCGTGCCACGTTATTAATTAGCTCAATGATCCTTGCCGATGGGACTTGGGCGGCGGATTAAAGACCTCGGCGGGTATCGGAGTGTCTGCCTCTGCGCGAGGGGTGAGAAGGGACAGCACTGTTCACTCGAGAGGTCTCAGGAAGTGCAGGCAGTATCCCTTGCTAAGCCCTGAGGGTGTGTGTGTGTGTGTGTGTGGACATGTGTGAGCATGCAGGAGTCAGCCGGAGAGACTGTGTACATGATTATTGCTTAAATAATCTAATAACACAGTACCTGACAGAGTGTGTATTAGATTTTGGCTGTGGAAATTCCGGGGATGCAGGATGTGCTGCTTCAGGAGACCAGTCACATCTGTTAGCAGCTGGTCATCTGCAGTGGTTAGTGAAGGTTAAGCCATTCATGTCCTCAACTTTAATGTAAATCAGCAACTCCTGCTTTTGCGGGGTCAGTGAAAAGGACTTGAGGATCCTGGGGCCGAAAACAGAAATAGCACCGGAGCACAGTGGAAAAGTCATTGTGTTAAGAATTAGACTATACATAGAGCATCTCTCTTGATTCCACACCCTGCTTCCTTCCTTTCTTTGTTTTTCTTCCTCACATCCATATCTTAACATATAAACAAGGGACCATTTAAAAGCTTAAAATGACCACTTTTAGCATTGTAAAAAAAAAAAAGAAGAAAAAAGTACAGTACATTCTGATAAATTAGAGTATTTATATTTTGCAATTACACAAGGTTGTATTTGTATCAATATTGACATTTTTTTTAATCAAATGAATCACAATCATATTTATACTGGCAATTTTGCTTCAAAATATCATGCTTTGATATTATTGCAAACCAAAAGCCTGTGATACATTGCTGCCCTGAAATATAAAGAAAATAAAAACAAGCTCACCTCAACCATTAGGGAAGGCCCTTTCCTGTTCCAGTATTACTGTACCCCCGTGCACAAAGCAAGCTCTATAAAGACATGATGAAAATCTCAGTTTAAAGAAACTCCAGTGGTCTGCACAGAGCCCTAACCTCAGCCCCACTGAACAGCTTTGGAATAAACTGGAACATTAATTGACTAACATCAGTGCCCAGCCATACAAATGGGCACAAATTCCCACAGACATACTTCAAAGTCTTGTGAGAAGCATTCTCCAAGAAGTAGTGGTTGTTATAGCTGAAAAGATCACACAGAGGTCACTCAAATTTAATGCCATTTGTTTATGAAGTAGGATGCCCAACAAGCTCATGATCAGGTGTCCAAATACTTATGGCTATATAGTGTGTGTGTGTTGTGTCTGAACTAAAGTAAATTTCCACAGCCTTGTTCCAAAGTATAAGGTCTTCCTAAAAGAGGCAGTTACAGTAGCTGGATGGTGGGGTTATGTTGTGGTTGCCACATATCTACAGTCATGTTAAGCACCAGATGTTCTTAGTACCGGTCAGGGAAACGTTTTGGGGTCACTTTTTCCTGACTGTTGCAGGTTTTCTTGAGCCTGAACTCCACATGGGACCACAGAAGTGAGCATCTCTTTGTTCTCCTGTCCTCTCTGGGTGTTAGTCTAAAGGCACAGTCCCCTTGGAACCTATATTTGCATAAGTGTGATTGTCACAATGGAGAAAAAAATGAATGAGGGGAGCCCAGCCTCTCCAGATGCCAAACAATGGCATGGAACAAATGAACATAAATGTCACTGTCAAGGTGAAATGAGGAGAAAGTATGAGTAGGCTGCACCACCGTCTGAAGACAAGGGGACTCTAGCAGTGCGTGAAAATGAAAATCAAGGAGGGAGACGGTACAATGACACAGACGTTGGATTACAGAGTAGTGACCAAGGGTGCGGAGGTTATTTAAATGGCTGTGGGCTCACCCTTGGGTACTTTAGTCTCCTCCACTTCCCAAAGGCTTGCAAAAGGTGGATTAGCAAAAATGTATGCTGAGCTGGAATACACAGCATTCATTGCCATTGTGTTAAAATTGGTGGCACTAGTAACTTTTATTTATCTTTATTACCTAATAGCACAGGTAGTGTAGGGTGGGGCACAGCTTTGAGGTCCTGGAAACCTTGGTTCAAATCTTGCTTCAGGTCACTATGTATGAAGCTTGGAATGTTTTCTTTATGTCTATGAGGGTTTCTTTGTGTAATCCACTGTCCAGTTTCTGGGTGGCAGGATGATGCAGCTGGTAGAGTGGGCACTGCACAGTAAGATTAGTTCTGGGACCCAAGTTTCACAGGTTCCTCCAGTTTTCACATTGCCACATCTGTGTACTCTGGTTTTCTCTCAACAACATGTAGAAGGTGGATTGGCTACTCTATCAGTAGCATTGGGCAGCATTGGTAGTGTGGATGACACAACATGGTTTCCTCCCACCTTGTTCATATATGTGTGTTGCTCTGAAATAAACTGCCACTCCAACGGTATGAAAAAAAATGGTTTTCTGGTTTCCTTCTTCCTCCTCCTTTCTGGTTTCTTCTAAAAACATGCAAAAGATGGATTAACATCTCTAGATTGCTGCTAGATATGAGTGAGTGAACAGGTTGGCGCCCAGTGTTTCTGACTAGGCTCTGGCCTCACTGTGTGATGATATTATGATGTGGTTAAAGATGACAAGGCTTAAATAAAATGTGAAATCTAAGCTGAGCTAAATTGCTAAGTGGATCACACATGCGCCATGAAAAAACCCAATCAGCAATTTTTTGATGTGGCCGCCGCCTTATTGTTGCCTTGTCTTGCAAGACTACCTGAGAGATTTGTGATCTTAATCTGATAAATATTGATGCATACTTTGAAATAAAATGCAATTAGTGCTAGCCAAGCGTCTAGAAAGGTTGCCTCTAAAGGTTATTTTGATCTTTGTAGATGGATCTATGTGGAGTTACCCCACAGAGGCCAGAAAATGAGTTGGAGCTGATGATTTGATCCTTTAAAATGAGTACACGCCATGGCACTGGATTCATAAGTGTTAGTGGCACTGGCACAAACCAATCCGCTCCACATAGCTTTGTGTTGTGATATTGGCATTTGGGTTCACACATGAGCCGTGGCATTTTCAGTAATCTGTTTGTGTAACAGCTTGCTAAAACATTTCTTCTTCACACGCATCATACATCTCTATTCAGCTCCGAGTGGCTTGGAAGTGCACGACCCATACGATTATTGACTCCGTGACCTCTGGCTGACCCCGCCAGTGCGCAAGTAAAGGGCAGGGTGTTAGCGCATGCCGTACTGTCTGTCACACACGTCAATAACGTGATGAATGGGGCTGGTGGTTATTAAAGCAGAATTAGAGCGGGGAAGGGGGGGGGGGTTGGCGATAAATGATGGCACAAATGGCTCTGCAGTTGAGGGCTGGGGAGCCGGATGGCACAGCATCAGTGTCATCAGTCTTTATTATCCTCCAGGGAGAGGGTAGAAGAGAGAGAGAGAGAAAGAGAGAGATAGAAAGATAAAAAGAGATTAAGGTGGTGAAATGGTCAGAGCTCATTATGCCTGTGAGTGGTTTCGGTCCACCTGCTGAACACTTGTTACCTGCCATCTTTACCTGCAGACTGGACGATTTTGTCACATTGCATAAAATAATGCTAACAATTTTTCTTTCATTTAATTTAATGGTTAAATTATTATTATTATATGGTTAAAGTCAAAATTCTACTTACAGTTGTGAAAGAAAATGAATGTAATGGCCTACCTGACGATGTCTTAGGTTTGCACTGATTTCTGTTTGGCAAAACAAAAGGATTAAAACACTATATGGTCAAAAGTTCTTGAGTTCGGATGTTTTAGCCACACCCATTGCCAATAGACGTATAAAATCAATTTGACTGTGCACCTGTTCACAAAGCAATGTACCCAAAGATTGGGTTTGCTGAGTTTGGTGTGGAGCAACTTTAGGTTCCTGCACAGAGATCTAACCTCAAGCCCATGTCACTCCTTTGGGATGAATTGGAATGTTCATCGTTGACTGTTGATTGTGAACCAGGTATTCTCACCAACGACAGTACCTGACTTCAAAAATGCTGTTTTGACTGGATGGGCACAAATTCCTAAAAACAAAAACCCATTGTTTTGGAATGGATCGTCCAAGAAGCTTATTTTCAGGTGTCCACATACTTTTGGCCATTTAAGATACCTTCTGTGAGTTATTTTATAACTTTGTGTTTATTTTGAAAAGCTGCTTGATTAAACTTATATTAATAATTTGGTGTTAAAAATAAAGCATAGGCGACACTGTCCACAGTCAAGCAAGCTTGACATCTATATGGGCGAAGCAGCTACTACTGGATTTTTTGGGACAAATGAAGTACACTATACTAGTGGCAGTTGTAGCCTAGTGGTTAAGGTACTGGATGACTAATGAAAAGGTTGTTGGTTCAAGCCCCACCACTACCAGGTTGTCACTGTTGGGTCCTTGAGCAAGACCCTTAACCCTCAATTGCTATACAATAATGTATACGGTCCCAGTACTGTTAGTCGCTTTGGATAAAAATTTATTGGGACACCCATTCTAATTGTTGAATTCATTTATTTCAGCCACAACAATTGATAAAAGTTGTAATAAATGAATGTAAGGAGATGCAAAATTGCCCTGTCTGCGACCTGTCCGGGGTGTTTCCTACCCCTCACTCGGTGAATTGTACCCACCGCGACCTTAAATAGGATAAGCTGGTGGTAAAACAGACAGTGAATGAATGAGTGAATCATTTAATGTATCTAGGAAACAAAGTTATGAAACGTCCATATCACCAGCATTGCCCTTTCAATTCATTACCAGGTTGAATCAACTTTTGCAGCAATGCCTGCAACTAAGTGCTTCCATGTTGATGGTGTGACGTTTGTAAAATGCAGTTTTGGCTTCTGGATAAGTTACCACTGAGCCCTTGAAGTGATTTTAGCAGGCCGGCCACTTCTACAGAGACTGTAACATGTTTCCTTTGTTTAAAGATAATGATGAAGGTGATAATGGAGTGCAAGAGCTTTGGAAATGAAATGTCCTAAGATAGTGGCATAGTGTTCCTGTAGAGACATAAAGTCACTGACTTTGAGAATAAGGTTCAAGATGACTGAGGGTTATGTTAAAGAGTGCTGGTTAAAATCAAGGCTGGTTGTGTTCAGTTAATAATTTGACTTAGTGATTAAATTTAATTGAATGGTTGACTTTAGAACTAATGTGACATGCACGTTTTAAACTGTTTTATGAATGTTCTACTTACTTTTTATTTATATTTTTGTTTAATGATCTGAAATTTGCATAATAAATCCACAACAAAAAAGGGAAACTTCACATTTTCCCTTGTATCTCCCAGGCTTTCTTTTTTAACTGTTCCACAGATCTCTCTATGGCTGGATTCTTTCTGTAAACCATCATTTTTTCCATTTCTGTCTCATTCCACTTCTTGCCTTCATTTTATCCAGCACAGAGGGAGGGGAAGACCCCCTACAACTATTAATCATGGTGAAGTCTCAAAGCCTGGCGGCGTACACACACATACACGTACGCGTACACACGCGCGCTCAAGCGACGGAGCAGCGGCGGGTTCACTGCACAGTCACAGAATGGAGGGAGAGCTGCCGATTGGTGGATTCTCACTTAGTCCAGCCCCTCAGGGACATATCGTCACGACTGCAGATGGGAGTGCATGATGCTGGCATTGGTATTCTTCTCCCGTACGGTACAAACCACTGATCCTTTTTTTAAATTAGTACTTTATTTATTGATACCCCAGTTAATGTCACTCCTAATTTTGGGACGCTTCTCTCTTAATTACGCGAAGCGTCATTCACTTTAGACTCAGTACACTGCTACTGGAGAGAACAGATGGAGCAGACATCGAGATCACAGTCCCCTGCATTCAGGACGCTAGGCTAAATCTTAGAAATCAAGTTACTTATGTTCCTTAGTTCCAATCACCAATGTCAGTTATAATTCTCAATTATAAATATAAATATATAAAGATGATGTATTCACTATACCTTGGATTAGGTCAGCCCACTTAATCATATATTAATTGAACCATGGTTTTGGCCTCTGCAATGACAGTGATGTATTCATTCATCATTACCAGTGTTTACTCAGTAAATGCAATTATGGATGTGCCACCCTTATCCTAGAGTTACAGCACTACTAAACTAAGAAATTACAGGAAATTTGGCTCCGAGGGTTGTAAGTCTATGGCCCAGTCTTGGATGTTTATTTCCTGTAAGCATCGGCATCATAAATCACAGACATACCTGCTACCTGCAGTTCTCTGAAAGGGTCCTGTTCCAATGCATGCTAGAGAATTTCAATGAACAGATTTCAGTAAGTAATCTCATTGGTTCATTTATCTTCAATAACAGCGTCCTCCTTATCAGAGCTATGCTTGGTCTGGAAACCTCTAAGGCACAAATATGCTTTGGGCAGGGTGTCAGTTCATTACCGGGCACCACCCACCCATTTACTTATTTACTCACATCAAGTGATAATTTAAAGTAGTCAGTTAAAAAATTCTTTGTGTGTGTGTTTAGGAAAAGGAACCAGAGATCATGGTTAGAACATGACACAGTTCTTACAGACAGTGACTGGGAGGGTGGCTTGAACCCAGGTCCCACAAAATGATTTGATGTAAATTATTTGCAACTAGTGTAACAGCCATTTTGTTCTGTTGTTTAATAAATCAGGCCCAAGTTAATACCCTCGTGTCTATAATAACGCTGTTGCCTGCTGAATTGTCGGCAGGCGGTATTAATCTACTTATCCCCAGGGTAAACAAATAGAGAGTCATCCAGCATCCTACCTCATGCGGTTTTATTTTTAATTTCCTTTTAAATTATGTGTAAATAATCATTAAGTCAAACTTAATTCAGGTGTCAAATTACATTGTTTACATTACATTACATTACATGGTGAAAAATGCGAAGGATTTTACAAACAACTACTTTCTATTTCTTCTGTCTGCTGTGATCAATGGGTTGAGGTATTTTTCCATCATTTGCTGTGGTAATGATTTATATAAGCTGAAGCTCTTTTTCCCCCCAGATATGCAAAGTTGCACGCAAGCGTTTTGGCATCCTTGGCCAAATAACACATTTTGCTGGATTTAGCAGTGACAAGAAGTAATTAAATTTAATTAACCTAAAAACAAAGTCAGTACTTTTTAACACCATGTGTTTCAATTTTTGTTTTTAATTTATTCTCAACTGTTACCTAATGCAGAAAGCTTCTAGTTCTGAGGTATGTTAAGGTTTATTGGCTTGTCATAGAAACCAGCCTGTTTTTTAGCATGTTTCTTTACTTACATTTATTTATATTTAATAAATTCTGTTTATTTATCTACTTGTGCATTGTTTCTTTGCCACTGGCACCAACACAACTTTAAAATGCAGCATCTTTGGTGATTGTCATCTAGAATGATTGTAGCCTAATCATTTGTAGTGGTTATTGATTAAGGTCATTATTACCTAAATATTTCTTTTTATTTTATCATCACTTTAAACAAACCTCTGACTTATCCAGATGTTGTGTTGTGTGACTTTTCTGATGAGGTTGTTAGGATTTTCTTATATGCAGAACCTGGTTGTGCATGCAGCACTGCACAGATGAATGGTACACCTTCACTCCCAAACCACCAAACCTTCCTGCTGGTCCTTTACTGTCATATGGGTGATTTGCTATGCCTTTCTGGCCAGCATATACGCAGTTTAGTATGAGAGTTTCATGCCTTGATTTTCACACTTACCCTTAAATACTGATTATTAATGACATTTTGAACAGTGAAAAATCACATGCTGGAAGTGCTTTGTTATTTTACTCTAATTTTTTCTTTATTTTGTAGATGTCACTGAGCTTTATTTTTAGATCCCTACTTAGCTGCGTAGAGAAGCATATAAGTGTTGGCACAAGGCTTAATGAGCCAGAGTATCATCATTAGTTGACCATTCTTTTTGGCAGTTGTTAATTTGTGTAATGAGTCATAAGAAGTAAATCAATTAAGGTTAAACACTTCTGTCAGGTTTAAGGAGTGTCCAAACTTTTACACATGCCACAAGTACTATTACTATTGTTTTTACATTCATTAAAGTAAGTACATTAACATGTAAACAATGGATTTTCTATACAATTGTAAAATATGTAGTTAGAATCTTAGTGGTGCTATCGGCCAGCCTGGTGTCTACACAGACATGATTGATGGACGATTGTCTCTGGAGGAATGGTTGAAGCCATGTCCAGGATATTCCTTCCTTGTGCCAAGTGTATCCTAGTAGAACTGGACCCACTACAACCCTGAGCAGGATAAAGCAGTTAATGAAAATGAAATAAATCAAATCAAATGTACAATGTGTGTTAAGAAAGAAATTGTAGCTTTTACAGGTTCTATAAACTGATGGAGGTTAAAATTATTTTTACCAGCAAGCATAATGAAGCATTTCTACGTGCCTATTAACCTGGGTTAAATAGCATAATTAGCAAGATGTTAAAAATGAGTGGGTTTAGGGAGTGTTTTTGAGGGTGAATTAACACAGACCTTTTCACTTTAGCATTAATAATTCAGGTCAGTGTCAAAGAATATATTACTTTTATATTTTTTATCCTCTTTAATATAGGCTTCCCTTCAACCTGCACCCACTGATGAACAGCTAATTTTCCTGGTATGGACAATCAGGCTGTTATTTTTAGCTCAGTCTTTTTATTTTTGACAAACAGATAAGTCTAAGGGCAAGGCCTAAATGAACAGAGCTACAGTTTATGTTAAAGAGATGATAATCCAAATGGGTTAAATGAGACCTTGTGCAAAAAATGGGGTTAACTAATTACCGCATTAGTAGCTGCTTGGCACAGGTGATCTGTCAGTGCTAAGATATTCTCGACCCATCACCCTAGACAATATCTCCTCCGAGCACCTGCAGCAGTATGGTCTTTTGCCTCTTTTCTCCTTTCCTGTCCTCTCCACACATCTCATTTTCTTTTATTTTCTCTCCTTTACATTCCAGGTCTAAAATGTTCCTTTTTTCAGATCCAGAACCGGCTTTGGCCACCACATCAATCGAGTGCCATGTTTATATTTATGTATGGAACAGAGGTTAGAGAAGTGACGGCACTCCACACTTTATTGACTAAGCATTAAGGGGACATTATTCTGCAATACTGGAGTTATTTATGTGGAGGAGGCAGAGGTGTTTGGACTGAGTTATGTGAGAAACAATGCACACATTAAAGCTGCTCATATAGAGCAAAGCTGATAGCTAAACCACAGTGAACCCAGCCAAGAAAAGATCCAGATTTATGTACAGTGGTTTTACGCTGGTCAGCCCAGCCTGCATATCTCGCCGTGACAGTACGCATATTAGCTTCAAATGCTAGCAAACAAACAAGGCTTAGAGTGTTAAAGTGTTGGAGTTAAAAAGTGTTCAGTCTGTTTGATCCAGTCTTGTTCACAGTTAGAGTCAAAAGTTTACGTAACCTTGTGAGAGGCCAGTCCACACTGTCCACATTCAAGCACTTTTTTGGTTGCCATACGTTAAAGGCTTCCAATGCAGAAAAGATAAAGAAATCTGTGTTACAAACATTTCTTTTTCTTTTTTTCTGTGACTACATATTTGGAACACATTCTTCTTTGTCTTGTTTTGAGTCTATGGCAGTGACCCATGCTCCAGCACCCTATTGAATCATGGATCTACCCATCTGGACAAATCTTCTCTTCTTCCCAGCACTGGCAAACAACCTCTGTTTCATTTACTTCATATGACCAGAATTATGTGGACACCACTCCTTATTAAATTGAAGTGTTTTAGCGACACATATTACTAAAAGGTGAATACAATCAATTATATTTAATAAATTGTATGATTCCAAATTTGTGGTAACAGTTTGGGAAATGTACAGTAGTTGTCTTATTAAGTGTGCTTTGCATGTATGGCCTGACGTTGAGAATTTTAAACTCGTCTCTACAGTGAATCTTTGCTCCACATGGTAATAAATCATTATAGATTAAGGATGTTATTCTTTTTTCTTGAGGTTTTCTGCTCTCTTGCTGAACAAACTGTCATAGTTTATAACCCTCGATACATTTATGTTGCCTAATTATGCTTTACTGGGCTGCCCATGAGAATGCACGCATTGCTTAGAGGTCTTGGTTATCCTCAACTGATTCATTTGCAACCAAATGCACAGTGTTTACAAAGGTGTAAACAGCCAAAAGTGCTTCCTGTCAAAAATTAAAGCCTGTTTAAAGATAAATGTCTGATAAAAGTGGAAGGGAGTTTGACTGGCTGCATATCTGTTTATTCCATGTTACTTTTTACAGTCATAGCTGGTCATTTAAAAAATTAAATTTCAGATTTATTCATATCTCCGGTCTACTGCTTCCTCTCAGTTCACATAAAACTGAGAAATGATCAAAAGCACTTAAATAATCCTTTTCTCCCATAATACATCAAGACTGTTGGCCTTAGCTTTATGGTTTCAGGGAGGGTTAGTTAGATTCATGGTGTGCAAGATTACTGAACAGACAGACCAGCAGGCACACACACTCACTTTCGGTTCCTTCGTGATGTTGTTCTTGCAGTAGTTTGAAAAGCCCATTGAAAAGCTGGGATAGGCTACAGCACCCCCCCTGCGACCGTAATTGGATAAGCGGATAAGAAAATGAATGAATGAATGAATGAATGAATGAATGTTCAATGTAGTTGAACTGCAACATTCTGTTCATTAAAACTACTGTTTATTGTCAAAAGAATAAATACTTTTAAGTAAATCACCACGGTGGTGCAGTGGGTACCGCTGTCACCTCACAACAAGGGCCTGGGTTTGACTCCCTGGCTGGGCAGCCAGTAATCTTTCTGTGTGCAGTTTGCATGTTCTCCCTGTGTCTGTGTGGGTTTTCTCTGAGTGCATGTCTTAGGACTTGGGAGGAAACCGGAACAGTCAGGTCAATTTGAGCTACTAAAAATTGTTCTTAGTGTTTGTGTTTGTGTGTGAATTTGTGTGTGCATGCCCTGTGATGAACTGGCAACCTGTCAGGGGTGTTTCTGCCTTTGGCCCAATGAATTAGACCCACCACGACCTTGACCAGGATAAGCAGTGGTAAAACAGACAGTGAATGAATGAATAAACGTAAATGACTTTGATGCATGTAAGCCTTTATCATTATGAACCTGTTTGAAACAAAATAGCACAATGCAGACCAGACATCCTTCTCAAATTTCTGTACTTTAGATCCATTATTACTACACATTAATGCATGTGTGCAGCCCACCAGACTGTTTTTTGTCACTGTTGAAGCCCACTGAGGTCCAGTTGATAAAAAGATTGAGAGCCACTGGTGCAGATAGTAGTTATGATCAATAAAGTATAAGTAATTTATAGCTTGTTCCCCTGGTACATGCATCCACACTGACCCTTTATTTCTGTTTAAAATGCATTACAAAATGTGTGTTTTCACTCTTCAGTTCTGTGTTCACAACCCGCCCCTTTGTTTGATGGACAGCTGAGAACCACCTACCCCTCTGTTAAACCATGAAAGCTCCGGGCTTTACCTTGTTTGTTTCAGGCTTGTTTGTTTCAGGCTGTTCTCAGATGCACTCTTGAGAGAGCATGTTCTAGCCTTTACTCACCTCTATCCTGTGGCACTTTCACTTTAACACACCTATACACATGCACTACATCTATTCAAAGCCATCTTTCTCCCCAGCAAACCAGGTCAACAAACAAAAAGCAATTATGCCGGGCGGCTGCCGCCTGGGAGCAGGTAATTACAGTGTGGTGTGGACAGCATCATTCTAAACAGGTACTAAAAGCATCATTAATCATCTCCACGTTGACGCCTTACCCTCTCACGTGACTGGCTGCCGTAGGGAGACGGCTATTTCGGATTGGCCAGTGGCAGAAGTCCTAGCAGAGGTCAGTCTGCTAGCTGAGCTGACCTGCCAATGACCTTGTATCACTTGACCTCTACAGGCCTGGAGGTCATGCCTTGATATCATTTGGAGAGTGGGAGAGTGGCTCAAGTAGAGAGGGAGAGGAAGATAAATGGTAGGGAGTGAAACAGCCAAGGGATGAATAAGAAAAAGAAAAGGCAGAGAGAAAAAAAAACATGAATGGAAGCAAAGATGAAGAATAAAAGCCTGGCATGATGAAACACCTGGGATCCCCCTTATACACTGGCTGACCAGTAAAGATTATTATTATACATGCTGCTGAAAGGTAAGGTGCATTTGTAGGTTGAAGTGGGCAATATGGCAATAATATCTACATTCCAGAGAGAGAGAGAGAGAGAGAGAGAGAGAGACGCACAGTGTGCTAGGGATTTTAGCTTGAATGGATGTAATTGCCATTTTTACCCACTAGTCTTTTATTAATAATACTGATAATGTATAAACGTGTTACTGAAATTACAAATCTGAAATTTCTTATTCACAAAAGTATTTAGACCCTTTGCTGTTGCACTCAATTATGATTAGGTGCACTGTGTTTGCTTTAATTATTTTTTAGGTGTGTCTACAATTCAATGTAAATCCACCTGTTGCAATTTGAATTGATTGGAGTTTGGAAAGGCACATGTGAGTCTGTAAGGGTCCACAATTTGCAATGCATTGTCAGGACAAAGAAACTGTCTTTGGGTTTCTGTAATCAAATCATGACAGGACAGACTGGGGCAAGAATATACAACAAATAAAAAGGCTTTATATTTACCCAGAACCACAGTGGCTTTAAAAAACGTGGCACATCCTTCGAGCTTCTTTGTAGTGGCTACAAAAGTAAGAACCTAAGTCAGTTTAAAAGCACCTCAGAAGTTTTGTGGAGAGATTGTTGGATGGACAACCAACCCAGCAACACTCCGTAAATCTGGCCTTTATGGCAGAGTGGCAAGCTGGAGGCCACTGTTGAGTAAAAGGCATATGACAGACTGCTTGGAGTTTGCTAAGTGGCATGTAAAGGACTCAACGTAAGGGCAACATGAGGAATAACATTAATATGGGATTGATTCAAAACACGTGAAGTCCACATCCGCCCAGTCAAAGTACGTGTCTGTAAAAGTGATGTAAAGGCTAATATCAGTCATTGCTTAAGGTGGTATTAAGTTAAGGGGGCAGTTAGAGACCTAGGTTTGATCCATACCTCTCTCAATGTCTGTAAAAAGTTTTGCATATTTCATTTGTGTCTGGGTTTTCTTGCAAAATGTGGATTGGCTGCTAAAAACTACCCACAGGTGTAAATAAATGGGTGAGTAAGAGATTCTACGCGATGGATTGGCACCCAAATCTAAATGTATTCCTGCCCTGCATTGTGTTTTTGGGTAGATGAGTTTGGGATGTATTGATTACTGATTATCTATATGAATTAATAATTTACCATTGTGTTTGACTGTATTTCATTTATTTCTAAGCATAATTAGTTTGTAAGTTCAGGTTTGTAATATTTGAGATGATTGGTGCAGCCGTCCTCCACAGTGGGAAAGATGGAGGATGTGTTAGCACTAATGGCCATGCATAGACAGGTTTTCAATTTAGGAAAGTTCATGAACCGGGCTTCTATTGAGTGCCTAGCAGAGATAGACGGACACGGCACAATGGCTTATCTAAAAAGACAGACAGCATCCTCACATCTTCACCCACCACCTGCCTGTTTCTCTCCCCTCCCCTCGCCTCTCTTGTTCCCTCTTCTATCCTCTCCACCCGATCTCCACCTCACCCCTTTCCATATGCCTTTAAATGCATTGCTATGGCAACCACACTCGGGTGGAGATCGGTACATCGAGAGTTGACTTTAGACATAAGCTTCATTTCTGGGTGCGTCACCTCCTTTTTGTTAGAGTTCAATTCTAAAAATCTGCTTGTGTATGCTTGTTTACGCTGTTTCATTTGCAGCACATGTGCGCCACATATGAAAGCACAAAATAAGCAAACTGTTCATCATCCTACTGGAAAAATATGTCAGAAAAATGTGTTGAATCAGCCTGAAAGAGAAACTCAATAGACGCAATTTTCACGCTGTGCCCCGAAACAGTTTCTTTCATTTTCTTCGGGGTATGTCATTGTCTTTTAAATTAGCATCATATTGCTTGGTTTATCCTATTTGTTTGCGAGAGAAAATGAACAAGTCAGAACATGCTTGTGTGCATTTGTTTACAGAGTTTTATTTACAGAATTTGGATACAATATATGAAAAAAAAAACCAGACAGTCACAGTAAATCATTCCTTAAAAATAACCAAGATCTGCAAAAAACAGATTGGATCACATTTGAATCCAAATAATTTTGTCTGGCCATTGTCACGTGTTTCTTAATTTGAGGTGGTATTTTTGCTCTAAAATGTTTTATTTGCTTTGATAAGAAACTGTCTAGCTAGACAGGTTGTAAAATAAAATAGCACATAATGCTACATATATACTCCAGATCACCCTGCTAAAAAACACAGACCAGCATCACAATTTATGGTGGAATAACTGGTAGGCAGGCACTGGTTTATGTAAGGTATTTATGGTCATGGAACTCTGTCACATTTAAAGCTTAAAAACTGCTTATAAAACAGTACAGACCTGCTGATAAATTGGCATACTGTCCTGGATATGTTATTGCATTACACCCAGTGATTTCAGGGAAACAGGACCCACTGTGACCCTGACAAGGACAAAGTGGAGGTAAAACATGAAAATGAAATAGAAAAAAATAATGACCCTTTGAAAATTAACTTTAGGTTAGTTTCCTCACAGAAATGAGATGGCACTGATCTCTAACTGGTTGGAACATTGGAATGTTTTGTCAATGCAAAGAGTTACCTGGGGACAGGCCTTAGCTGGCCAGGTGTTGCTGTCCTAGCTCTGGCAGCAAAGGGTGTCAAATCCATTGTGCCATTTTTGGACATTGTTTCTTTTGTGTGTGTTTTAACATTAAATATTTTTCTTTAATGCAGTTTAATTTTTCAAATTGCAGTTTGTATTTTCTAAGCCATGTAGCGTCATCAGCATGTCAGCTTTTCTAGCATGATAGGTTACATGATACATGAGTCCTCCGGGTGCTCCGGTTTCCTCCCACAGTCCAAAGACATGCAAATGAGGTGAATTGGAGACACTAAATTGTCCAAGACTGTGTTCGATATAACCTTGTGAACTGATGAACCCTGTGTGTAATGAGTAACTACCGTTTCCTGTCATGAATGTAACCAAAGTGTAAAACATGACGTTAAAAT
The DNA here is from genome assembly GCF_030014385.1 of Trichomycterus rosablanca. Lineage (NCBI taxonomy): Eukaryota > Metazoa > Chordata > Actinopteri > Siluriformes > Trichomycteridae > Trichomycterus > Trichomycterus rosablanca. The sequence goes on along the minus strand of NC_086006.1, from coordinate 23,071,673 downwards.
CCCAATAAACAAACAAACAAACAAACTTTGACGTTGCATGGTGCTGCACTTTGTCAAATACTTCCAGTTATCAGTTGCAGGCTTATCCAATCCTCATAGCTAAAGTACAGTTCTGACACCATTATAGTAGGGCACTCACAGCACTGCAGTTGTGTGGAGCTAGTAATTAATGCCATGTAAGCCTAGCTATTTAATCTCTACATTTATGTGCAAACATGGTTTAATACCGACTCTCATGTACATTGCAACACCTGTTAAATTAAGATATTTTATTTGTTCCTTACACTTTAACAAACAGGCTAAAGTGTACAGTAGGCTAACAGATCTGTAGCAGTCGGATGTAGAAGGCATACCATAGACACTGATACCATCAAAACAGTGTATAATTGCACATGCACAGGACATAAAACAAGTTTAAAGGTATGGTTTGCATTATTCCAGCTAAAGAACATGGTGTTTTGTCAGATTTAATTGTGATTTATATGCTGTTTAATATGACACATTTTTGAGTCTGGTCTGGTATGAATGGAAGTAGTTGCCCGGGGGAGACGCAGAGGTGACTTTTTATCTCTACCTAGATCTGAAAACACTGTGCATGTGCATACATTTATATTATACATTTATCAACTAGTATCATTAAACCAATACAGGCATCATTTAAACCCCAAATAGTTTATTTCCCAAGGTCATTGCTTTATTTGTTATAAGAAAATGGATCAGCAAAGAGATAGGGAAAGAAAAATAGAAAAGGGAAGAAAACATATTTCTATTCAAATGCAGTCTTACAAACTGTGCAAAACACTTAATGTAGCGCCGCACAAATCTTATTATATTCATGCCATGTTTTGGAAGGCAGTTTTTCTACAATTGCTTACACTGCAACTATTGCATGCTGGCACACAACTTCAAATAATAAACGCTCAATTGCAATATTTTACTGGCATTAACTCTTATTACAAACCCCAGCACAAATTTTTATTTATTTATTTGTGAATCACATTGTGTTGAGGCTTAAACATTTTACCACATTGTGATAAACTGTTTTATTGAATTAAAAATGTATAAAGTTATATGTTTAACTTTGTAGAATATCCTCCTAATTCCTATTAGTGATTATAAGTGACTGGGATCTTCCTCTGCCCGTATAAGTAGCGCTAGTTTAACTGCGCCAGTTAAAACGTTCAGAAGTCAAAGTCAAGAATGTCAGAAAGAAAATCTGAACTCTCAACATATGCTGAAGGAAAATTAGTCTGTATTTTCAGCTGTAATCAAAGAACCACCAAAAAACTGGTCCGTTGTGATTTAAAAGCTGGAACATGAGTGACGCTGTCCACATTCAAGCAAGCTTTATATTCTCCTCATTCTAAAATTATCACCTTACAATTTTGTTGCTGATCACATAGAAAATAAGACAATATGGGACCAAGCACTTTTTTATTGTGTACAACAGCTTATAAATCCAGAATAAAGGTACTGACCAATCCTGAGTTCAGTCCTAACCTCTGGTCACTATCTGTGAGGAGACTGCTGAGTACTTGTGTCAGCAGGAGTTTTCTCCAGGTACCCTGGTTTCCTCCCACCTTTCAAAAATATTCCAGTAAGTGAAATGGCTTGCTCATTCTTAACTGAATAAGTGTGCTAAACTAGTTTGTAAAATTAATAAAAAGATTATGAAAGTGTTCTACACAGGGCTGTACAAATTATGGTTTGCTGGAGGGTACGTAAATTGACATAATTTCTTTGACCAAAAATACACTAAAAATATAACATTTTTTACAAAGTTTGGAACACATATGGTGCTCTTGTACTTTGTAAAAGAATGTAAAAAATGGAACTTTGTACACAGTCTAGTATTTATTTATTCTTCCAATTCTGATCATAGTGCTGATGTGTCTGCAAAACAGTAATACATCATTAACCATTATGCTCTTAAAAACTCAATTCCATGGGTGGCTATGGCATCACCATTGCTTGACTTTGTGGTTTTTAACTGGGTGTAAAAGCCCAGTAGATTTGGACTTTGTGTTTTTCTGCAGGGTTGGGAAACTTGACCTTGTTTGTGAGTTTGTGTATTTGTGCACAATTTGCAAATTCCACTAAATCTGTCATTTTTTGTTATGCTTGTGTGCAACTTTCCAAAGGACGATCTAAACCACAGTAGTCGACAGAGGTGCCCTGTAGAGGTCGACCCTGAATCCCAGACACCCAAACAAAGGCCGCCTTTACTGAGACCCATGATGGAGACTAACAAATGTGTAGTAAAATCATCATCTCCTTATTTATTTAAACAGGAAACCTTATGTAGATTAAACCTGGCACAGTTTTTACCTCAGTGTCATTTTCCTTCCCAAATCATCATATTCCCTTCCCCTTTCCTGCCTCACTGTGACTCTCGGCTTTGAGCTTGAGCCTCCCCTCCTCCCTCCATTCACATCCAAAAGACCATTTTCTCTCTCAGCCCAGAAGTGCTGAGTGCTGCTGTTTGCTCCACACACAGATTTTTTTTTGCTGAGATGGTAAGCTGTCCCCAAACATCTGCTCTCAGGAGTCATGTAAAGGAGAAAAACAAGGACTATTAGGCTTTTTGACTTTTTGTGTGTACGCTTGCCGTCCCATGTGTGCCTGTACCTCTGCCTATATTATGGCAACAAACAAGTTCATGTTTTAGAATTGAGTTAAAGACTGAGCACAGTGGCACATACAGCAGAAGTCAAAAGTTTACGTACATCTGTAAAGGATATGAATCTCTGTTTAAACACACTTTTTTGGCCACTAAAAATGCACATACAGCAAATGATAGTATGTATTATCAATAGAAGCTGCCATGCAGAAAAAAAACTACCTTTACTTTAATCATCTGATCAGGTGTTGATTTTGGAGCAGCAGCTCCTTTTTTGCTTTGCTGCTTCTAACCCCATGACATTTTCATGTTCACTGAACTGTGAACAATGTCATTCATTTTTCAGAAGTTTCTTATTTATGACAGATCTGTTTTGGTAGTTCTTGGATTACATTTGTCAGTCCCGGGAAACTTCTTCTCAGAATAAGATTTGGGGATTTGGGGTTTTCTCTATGATACGGTGTATCTGTAGGTCAGATTTTTTAAAGTATGCTTATAAAATTCAATTCATATAGCAATAGCAAATAAATAGTTTTGGATTTATTAAATGTTGCAAAATATTATAGAATATAATATGTTAAATATGTAAAGGAAAGCCGAGCTGGACAGTGTTTTATTGTAACCAGATACAACCATGTAAAGTTTTAGAATCAGAGCCTTGATTTGTTTTATTGGTTTATTCAATAGAACACATGCATGTCAAATATTCTGTAATCATGTTTTTGTTGGTAGTGTTATTATCACACAGCTAGGTTAACTAATCCACCTAAGCTTGTTTGTAGGTATGGAAAGTCTATTTTATGGCTTACACATTAAAATAGCCAAAGCATTTACAGTTCCCTCATTTTTAAAGACTTAACACAATTTAAATAGCAATGATTGAGCAATGACCTGCTCATAGGAGATTAAATTTCCTTCATGAAGAAAATCTGCAGTGATTTTTCTGCAGTGTTTCTTTCACTCTTGATTTTAAAAACTTGGCTTCTAACAGATCTGGCCTGAAAAGTTCTGGCAGTAATATTGCCAGAATATAAATGTATGTAAATTCCCGAACACATGAGAATACATCAATACAAAACTTTTAAGAGATTACATTTTATGTGAAAAGAACAAAATCACAGTAGTATGTACTTTTACCAAACATTGTATTATTTTATTTTCTGCCAACACAGATAGACATCAGACCATCACAATCACTAGTGAATCCAAATCATTTATCCATGCAGAAAATGATGCAGTAACATTGTGGCAGATTAAGTTCCATGTTCCATGCTTTAGCCTGTAATACTTTTTAGCATGATGTAACAGGAGGTCAGTGATTTTATATCAAAAGCTCACACATTTTTTTATTGCATAAAAGCAGTAAGTATTCAGAATAAAACATTTCTTTGACTTCCCCAGGTACTCAACAGCAGGAAAAACACATGGAGGTTACATGCTATAATAAACTAATCATCCTAAGAAGGTCTTCTAAGTAGCACATACATTTTGTAGTGTTTGATAAACACAGTATACTTTTGAATACCAAATAGGTGTTATTATGACACACATGTAAGTTAATTGGAGAACATTTGTTGGTTGCATTTTTATTTAATTCTCTGGGTCAATTTAGTCTCATACTATGTTTTTCGAGCTTTGACCCTCTAGATTCTGATGTTTTTGCCAATTGTTCCTGGCAAATCAACTTGCAAAATGAACCTGGACCTTTCAAGTCTTTTCACATATTCTTACTAAAGTTGAAATCCTGTTTGAAGGTAAACTTCTGCCCCATACATAAGTCTAATGCAGACTGTCTTATTATTATTATTATTGTTATTATCATTATCATTATTATTATCATTATTATTATTAGTAGTAGTAATAGAAGTATTAGTATTGAGTGCTGTAAAGTCAAGGCCTATTCTACTCAGGTTCGCGTTTGTACCGTATGTTCTTGGTGTTCAAAGTTTAAAAAGCCCTCTGGTGTTCACGATGATGATGATGATTGCATGTGTATTCACCCATATTGCTGCAAAGCCCCTAAATTAGTTCTGGTGCATTAACTGGAGTTCACCTGTGTGCAATCACAACATTTATGGTTTTTTTGGTTTGTAAATGATTATATATGCTGTATTAATTTAATCTATTGTACAATTAAATCTTATTAAGTTTATTTCAGTTCCAGGTTGTAAACCTACAGAATGTAGAAAGGTTCAATAGGGATGAAAACTTATCTAATATGTGCATATATGTGTAATATTTTACAAAGATTTAGACATGTTGAGCTAATCTGCATCACTTTCTTGTCTTCTTGTGTAGCGCTGAAACACAAACAGGATTGTGGACGGCGTTATCATTTTTGCGTCCAAAATGAACTGATGCTAAAAGAATATATTTACACGTATTTTGACATAAAAATATTGATAATGGATCTAATTGTAATTTAACATAGTTTTATAGGCTAACACACTATTCCACACGTCTGTGCTGAGGCTGTGGGGAACAAAATAAACTTGTAGCCTGCATTAATGTCCGAACATCTGAGTCTCTTGCTGTCTTTAAAAAACGATTAAAAACCCACCTTTTTACTAAGCACTTAAGCTGACTTGTACTTATTTACTAAAAAATTTTTTCCATTTCCAAAAAAAAAAAACCCCCAAAAAAAACACTTTGGTTCTAACAGGTTTCAGCAGATTTGTGTTCTTCGACTGTTGTTTACTTAAACTTGAGAAATGAAATGTTTACTATGGAAGCACTTCTGTAAGTCGCTCTGGATAAGAGCGTCTGCTAAATGCAGAATATGTAAATGTAATTTAACAATAAAGAATATCCAAAAAGTGAACTGATTTTGTATACAAGACAACAAATTGTAGTTTTGCATATTATTTAAACTAGAAGAAAAAAAATGGAACCAAACATTCACTGGCCACCAACACTGGTCCATAAATCTATTGTCAGAAAGATTTTTGGGGTTGCAGAGGGGGTGATAATGATACAGTGCAGGAGGACATAAAGAGTCACAAAGGCAGAGGATAAGTATACTTAGGATTCAGTATTATTATTTTTAAAGAAATCTGTCATTTTATTATATTAATTATTAATTATTTTTGTGTAGCACTTATTTCTTAGAATTCTGTAGAATATTGGTTTATTTTGTGAAACCTCTATATAAAAAAATTTAGCTATGTACTAATGTTCTAAGTCAATATTGTAGTCAAAAATTATTTAAAAAAAACTATTCTTATAGTGTATATTTTTATATTGAAGTGTGTAAATATATATACTTATGTAGTAGAACTTTGGGATTTACTTTAGCCCGTCTGTTGCTTATATACTGTCACCCCATTTATTAATGGAAAGGGACCCCTCAATGACTTCCACTGACCAGATGTTATTTGGGTGCTGAACCATTAATAGCACTGCAATGAGACAAACGTGGTGATTACATGGTAGTGTTTGTTGTACCTGTAGAAATGTAGCAGATGCAGCAGTGTTGTTGGAATTTTAAGGAAAATTTAAAACCAACAAAGCTTTGCGGTCAGTGTGTGCACAGACAAAAGAGGAAGATCGACATACATTGCATGAACAAAAATAGCTCTAGAGTTTAAATGTACACCTGGAACGAGTGACATCAGATTATGTGTTTCATACCCTTTAACATTAAAAACAATGAAAATAAAAGAACAAAAAACGAAAATCAATACATTCAAAAAATGTTGAAAGTGTTTTTTAATTCTCTGAAGTTATCAGACATAAGACGCGCACTTGCTGTCATGATCAGTGACGTTCAGAAACCACTTTATTCATGGACATCGCAGGGTATCACTTCTGTTCCATGCAAACTAAACTAATATGATCCTATAGTAAATACATTTTGCAACATTGATGTTTCAGTTAAAATAGTTTAAGGACACGGACAAAATTTGACTCTTGACCTTTAATCCAAATGATCAGAAATGTTGCTATTTTAGCCACTGTTGCAATGGATTTCCTGTAGGGACAATTTAAAAACTGCATTAACGCATTTCAGGGCACTAAAATTTGTGAGTAAAATGCTTAGTTTACAGAATATGACATCATATTGAACATTAGAACAGATTTGTCATTTTTGCCATTACTTATATCACTGTGAATTTTAAGCTGGTAAGTACTTTGTGATTCTTTTTTTTTTTTTTTTTTTTTTTTTTAAAGACATTAATATATACTGTAATACAATAATATGTCTATTATAACGCAGAGCAATTTTTGTGTAACTTAATTAATGACTCCACTGGTAAAATTCCATGTTTTGTTTCTAAAGACAAATAAACTTTAAACATTTTAAACAATGTGTTTATTACCTAAAATTAACATCCTAGAAAAAAAGAAAATCAAACATAAATAAATAAATATGTAAATAATGAGAGTGTGCTTTTTGTCAACAGAACATGGAATTTGGCCAAGCAAGTCCAAATTTCCTTATACATAGGATTTTATTTCAGTTATTGTGTTTATTGTTAATGTCGTGTAATAATAATAATAACAATACAAATAATAATAATAATAATAATAACAATACTTGTAGCCTAGTAATAATAACAAAGTGTTAATTATTACTTTTGTATAATTTACATATTTTGTTACGTAGATTATGTGTGATTAAGTGATTAAGTGTTCATTTATGTAAAAGAAAAATAAAATGTTGGGATACCACACAGGCTTTATTGAATAACGCACTGACCGGGTCACTGCTGTGCTGGGACCAAACCAGGGTCAAGAGGTGAGGGGTGAACTCGAGAGTAAGTGCATACATTAGCAGGCAAGACAGCAGAATCGGGCTTTCTGTTTGCTTCATGGTAAAACATTGCATAACAAAGCAAGTCCCGATACTAAAGAAAAGTTACAAAAAAATTTCGAGGTATTTTTCTATTATTTTTTTCTGTTTACTAAGGAATGTTTTATCAGTCATCATTATCAACTGCTGATTTATTCATTAATTAAAATGAATATCATTTTAGAATTTTGGTTCCTTTATTGATGCATTGACGAAGGCTAAAATATTCTCTTTTTATATTCGATTAAAGTGTATATATATTTATTGCCGGTAAAATCAGACAGCAAACACGTAAATAATTAACTTTATTTAAATAAGAATATTTCATAATACACAATTGAGCTATTTTTACATTCCTTTGAAAACCTAATACAAATACAATTTAACGAATAAAATAAAGCCAAACTGAAAAACATTTCTTGTTGTCTTGGCTGTTCAGCGCCTTCTTTAAAACTAGCTTTAAATCTAATCAAGTCAAATTGATCAAAAATCAATAAATACAACCCGTCAATAAATCTTTAAGCAATGAATCATATTGTCCCTTACACTTAAGAGCCAATTTCAGTCAGATCAATCTCATAATACAATCAAAATCACAAACAAAAAGATTAAAATCAGTTTACATTTCACAAGACCCAATATGTCAACTGAGTAAATATCTTTGTATATGGGAAAATGTGAACGGCTAAAAGTTTTTAATCTTTTCATCAAGTCCACAGCGCTACTTACATGTCGTCTAAATAAAAATGTAGTATCAAAGGGTTTAGCTTAAGAGCCTCGATTTAACCCATTTTAACAATAAATAGCTAAAGTGGAGGCACTTGGTACGTTGACAGGGTTTAGCAATTACTTAGAAAGACGAGGAGCATGGACCGTCAGCCATCGCCTTTTATTTAGCAGATAAAAGCTCTGGCAGTGTGAACATGACACATACACCATGTAGGCCCACAGGCAAAGAACATGCAGGATAAAACCCATGTGGATGAATGCGTTAATGTCTATCAGCATAGCACTCAGGTAAAAATAACCTAACACCATGCATGATTAATGTAGTTGTAATAGGGTCTTACCTAAGTTTTTCCCTCTACAGTAGTTACATGACTGTAAGATGAACATTAGTACACATTTAGAAAAGTTCCCCTTTACAGTATTTACGTTATTGTATAGTGGACATAAGTCCACATTGGACAAGTGAAAAACAAGATTATAATTGAATATATTATTATAATGAGTAACTGTTGTTCACAGTTAAATCAAGTAAGTTTTCTTGCTATTTAATCCCTGTGACTGGACATATTTAAACTGTTTAATATTTTGTATCATCTTTACAATCTACTCACAAATATGTGCTTAACATAAATTATTCTTGATTGAATTATTTTAATTCTTCAAACATAAAACAAAAGCATAATTTTAATTGTTATTATTAGGGCCTTCAATGGTTGCTACAGTGCTGCGCCTGGATGCAGTTCTTCATTTAAGGCTTATGGATCTTTATTTCTCAAATCGTATCACTAAAAATCCTAATCGAACCATAAGGACAATTACACAGCAAAGTCGGAAACTAAATCAACACTTAACGTAAATGTACACATTTAAATATGTACATTAATTTTACACAAAGAAACGATATTACATCGCATTAACACAATCGTTGCCAATTAACAAGTAAACTGAAAGTATGTAGCCTATAAATTATTAAGTAAAGTTACGTAATTTCCACTTGAATAAATGTATACCTCATTAAAACTATAGTGTTTTAGTTTTGCTATAGTAAACGTCTACACAGTGTAAACCATCGTTTGATTTTATTCGCTGTAGATTAATTAGCTACAGATGCAACTGTCTGCGATGTAACTGTAGGCCTGCATAACTTTGTATGCAGGATTAATGTTTAATTTATTTTTTTAAAACGTATATATCACAAGGTTTGTTACATTTAACACAATAAAACAAATAAAACTTATAAAATATTAAATGCGTCATAATGTTTGTGCATGACATTGTATGCTTTACTTTTGCCAAAGAAAAATTGACAAAACATGGGATGTTTCCAGGAATATTCAAATTTTCAGTCGAGAAATGAAGACTTTTGTACCAACTGTACCAATGGACTGCACTTTTTTTTTTTAAATAAAGTACTCTGCATCTCCACAAAGTTGAATCAGTTCATCTGGACACAAGTTTGTTGTAGAGATACGTTTCGTCACTCAATCCGAATGACTTCTTCAGTCTGGAGTACTCTGCACATTTTCCAATCAAAATCCACATAAACTGTATATATTTACTGACCGATGATTGACCTTTAAAGCATCAGCGTATTAAGCAAGTGGGTAACATGGTTTTAGGGAGTTAATTTAAAAATAAAAAGTGCACTATGTATGATTATTGACGTAAACATAGCTACTAAGATTTAGTGCAAGAAAAGTTCTTTTGAACGGTCTTTATTTTGTCTTTTGCTCAGCAGATGGTGTCCGTCATCTGTCAGTGATAGGGCCAGTGATAGCTTGGTGGTTAAGGTACTGGACTAGTAAGCAGAAGGTTGCCGGTTCAAGCCCCGCCACCACCAAGTTGCCACTGTTGGGTCCCTGAGCAAGGCCCTTAACCCTCAATTGCTCATCGTGTTCAGCTCATTGTGTAAGTCGCTTTGGATAAAAGCGTCTGCTAAATGCTGAAAATGTAAATGTCAATCAATGATATTGACACGAGTTTGGCAATGCAACTACGCCCATTTGCCTGCACTTGCGCACACCGTGTTTGACAGTAAATCCTCATAATGTTCTGAATGCAGTGGTTTTGAAACCAAACCTTAAGTTGTACCTCGGAGCCCCAGCACGCTCGCGATCTTCACCCACCGCGCGACTACACCGTCTGTACACCGTCTGTACACGTGTTGTCCTTACATGCACCCAGTCCGCTGTCCAGTGTTTCCAGTGATTTGCCTATAAAACATAACACCATAAAAACAATGAGACTTCTTAGGCTCACTGCAAAGATTTACCTAAACAACATATTTAAATGAGTTCAGCTTCTGTTCAACCAGCAGATTTCCATCCCTGCCATAGAGTAAGTGGCCAACCAGTTAGAAATGGTTTAATTGTTCCAAATATTTCAAGTCATTTTACAAAACTTGTTACCAGCTAGTAGATGTGTTTATTATCAAATGTTTTAAAACTTGAAAAACTGGCATGTTTCCATACTATAGAATGTGCAATAGAAATACTCTCATGTGATGATTTTATCTCAACCAGTGTTATATTTTCTACACTTTACATTATTTTCATTCAATAACGATCCCAAACCATAAATTAAAAAATAAACTGTTGGGCCAAACTGGAAACACAGCACTGCAGCAAACATGGACTAAACCCACCTTGTTTTAACTCACGTGTGTAGTTCATTGATGGGCTAAAGAAACTTGATGGGTCATCATGTGAGTCACAATACAGTTAGGGTAATATTTTAATCCATAGAATTTAATTAAAATATTTAAATAAATTGTTACTGTGACACACACTAAAGGTAAAGTAGATTTGACATAAAGATGAAAAATAGCCAGTAGTGAAGAAATGGAAAACCTAGAAGAGAATATGATCTATTTTTTTCGTGTGTGAACCCAGGGATGCTTTTCTAAAATGTAATGTTTTGTAGAATCTTCCTACACCAAATATTAATGATTATTTAATTATTTAAGATTCCCTGGAATCTTGAATAGCATTAGTTTAAGTGTTCTTTCAGATAAATGTAAGCTTACAAGGTAAACTTATAATTAAAAATTTTTTTTTTATTAATAATTAGATAGTAAATAATTAAAATAATTAATAATTAACCCAACAAGCTGACCTCATCTTTCCTCATAGGATGAAGCTTGTTTATGAAATTATTAGAGGGCTAGTTAGCTAGCTGAACGTATGGTACTTAAACATTCTGGATTGGTCCTCCCCGTGTCCGCGTGGGTTTCCTCCGGGTGCTCCGGTTTCCAACCACAGTCCAAAGACATGCAAGTGAGGTGAACTGGAGACACTAAATTGTCCAAGACTGTGTTCGGTATAACCTTAATCTGATGAACCCTGTGTAATGAGTAACTACCGTTCCTGTCATGAATGTAACCAAAGTGTAAAACATGACATTAAAATCCTAATAAACAACAAACAGTCTGGACTCTCTTGCAATGAAAATCAGAATGCCACTCTGACTTGTGGTGAGATGACACATGAGCCAGCGGTGTTTAACACACATGTGCAGTTGTAATATCCTATAAAAATCAGAGAATGGAGACACAAACACTAAATAACCTTTTATGATAGTAAAATCTTATAGTCATACACTGGTGTTAGTTATTAAAGCATGCTGTTTTTATGAAGAATTACATAGGCATAGTTAAAATAGAAACTACATTATTTATAAATGATATTATCAAATCAGTAAAACATTTGAACACTTCTCATGACCCCCCTTTCAAAAAAAAGAAACCAACAGTTTTAACTCTTCATAAATTATTTTACTTCACAGAAATGACTCAAATGAAAGAATTAGATGACTTATACATTGTGTAATTTGATATTCCTTCTATCAGACTGCTATACACAGGAGTCTATGGTCCTGTATAAGCTGAATATTAAAAGTGCAACACTACTTGAACCTTTCCATAGACAGGGAGAGGTAGAGGGCAGTTCAGAAGCAGCATTGCTGTCTATCACCGCCTGTCAAAAGGACCTTCCAGGGACGCTGCTGTGACTGAGACTTCTGGCTGATATGAATACCATGAGATGAATCAGTGTTACAGCCCTACAGCTTAGATATACAAGTACTTTAGAATATAGGCTACAAAGTATGGAAAGGAATCAGAACCAGCTTTTTTCAGGTTGCCTCTAATCAGTATTGTTGGTTCTGTATTCCTGACACTTGTAGTTTGTTCAATAAAAACTTTATAATTCCTTAATTTGTAATTAAATTAAAAGAATTGTATGGGACCAATGATAAGACAACACTCTTGAGCTGGAGATGCCTGGAGAATTATTTTCTGGAGTTCTTTTTATATTCATAAATGCACACTCAACTCTTGCTTAGGCAATGTTACAGATTTCTGTTAAAGACCTAAAGCACCCTCTAGATTTGCTTTTGTGTGTTATAGCAAAATGTTGCCATTTAATTTCATTTTCCAAAGAAGCTGCTATATGTAAATAATAATAAGGCATTATGTTTTACCACCGATTTCTCCTGTTGACAATAGGTCTGTCCTTCCTGGAATCACTGGGCACAGTGCAGTAACACAACCCGGACAGGATGCCAATCCATCACAGGGCCTCAGCCATCCCCCTCCCAGACACAGCCAATCATGTCTCTATGTATACTTCCACCCAATAGCATCACTGGGGATTCAAACCCCGGATCCCGATTTTTTAGTATTTACACCCTAAATATCCCCAACGTCTGGCCCTGAGTAGAAATATCAAGCCAGTGTTGTATGCTTCTATCACATACCATAGTCTTTCTGTATATTGGTTGGGGTAGGTATATAGTACTGTGTTCTTAATAACTTCTATTTAGTGGAGTTCATTTAATCTTTAAAATATGATACAAATAATCACATTACTCTTTAAATTCCACAGAAATCCATACTAACTAAAGGGTGGTAACATACAATAGGCCTTTCAGTACTTTTTACATCGCATACATGCAAGCATTGTATGTATAAACGTGCTTTACGAAGCAAGACATGATAAGACACACCACTGTGAGATTAAATCATGTAGTTTGTTTTCATTTCTAGCACAACTGATCAAGATATGGTGTAACTGACAGTTATTGTTCGAGTGGAAAGAGGTTTAACCTCAAACCTCTTCAGGCAGTTTCTTTTTAGCATTTTTTTCTTAAAGACACACTTTCCTTGTCATCTGTGTCCCTTCCTTAAATAGCGGTGTGGTGAAATATGGGATGCTATAATTGCTCTTTTTAAGAGTCTGTCATTTTTACATAAACAAATAAATCATTGTATATAATTAATACTGACGTAAAGTTGTATTAAGGTCACCTCTTACATGCAGAGACAATCTCCATACAATGCAGTTACTGTCAAATATAAAGACAATAAGGAATTCCTTGTCAGAGTTTAAAAATGATTTTGCATCATCAATGATGTATGACCTTTTATATAATATAATTGACAGTTTGTAAAAGACATTGAGGAATTAAAATAAACATTATTTGGAGAGATCCACATGGAGAAGGGTGAGTGACAGTAAAAGAAACAGTGGAGCAATCAATCCAGATTGCCTTAGTCATCTGGGCATCCTGCCCACAGTAAATCAGGTGCTGTCAGAGCTTAACTGAAGGATAATACTGTGGGAATTTGTACAAAATGCTGGGCGATCCAGTTATGTAGCAGTAAGCTACATAAGCTGTAAGCTTTTATGAGTGATCAGAACAGAAAATTATCCACACATGCTGAGCTAGGCAAATATGCTTGTATTAAGCACTTGTTAATGTACTGTTGTGACAAAACAGCCAGTAGGAAATGCTTTCCACATGTAATTTGCAAATGAGCTAGATGTGGCCAGTGATGCAATGGGTCAAGCCATTGCTACCGTGCTGCCAGCGTCTGTTTCCACCCTACTCAATTTGGGTTTGATCAAAGCTCATAACTTTACTCCAACTTTCGACCAAAAAAAAGAAAAAATCCCAAAATACAAGGAAAATCAGGACACTGAGGTTGAGCATATGACATCGTATAAATATGGCTGCTCACACTGTTGATTTATAAAGTTCATAAACAGTTGTTCTTTAGGTCTATTACCTGGGCTATAGATGTTTGCATGCCCTTTGGTGCTTGGGCAGAGCAAATGAAACTCAAATGTTATCGGCAAAGTCTATAAAGACACAAAGAAAATCATGATTTAAAGAAACTCCAGTGGTTTCTATACTTTTTTTTTACTATACATATTCATATGAGGTCAGGTTGTTGTTGACAGAGATGCATGATTGCTGTAATAAAACTACTACTGAAACTAGACAGGAACCACTTTATCTGCCTTGTCTTCCACAGAATGCCATATTTTCCAAAACAGGGAGACATACCTTGAAATGTCAGCACTTACGTTTTTTTGTAAATATATGGCAAATTCATAGGCATCAGGTACTTGGCCACATAAAACATCCTGGCCTCATGCCCTATTCTAGCATATGGGATTTATACCACACTCTTCCATTTCCAGTTCTTTCAACCACAGCTGAATCACAATTTCAGGTCAGTGCAGGTTTAGAAGACTGTCACTGATAAAATATGTCTGTGAGTTATTTAGCATTGTTTTATCTAAAAGCAGTCTTCCACCTAGTAAGTCGACACCATTTGCATTATTTTGCAGATTTCAAAAGTGATGATGTCTTGGATATATTTTTACTGGTGGTTTAATGGTTAGTACCAGGCTTTATCACTTATGGTAAGATGATTCACTGGGAAATTATTCCGTTTTCCCACACAGCTCTCAGATGTAAATTGCTTTTGACATAATACAGGCCAAGTGTCATCGTATGTGACATTTTATGGGAAATATCAGGAATCTCAAACCACAGCACATATGGCTCCATTTAACGTTTCTCTATAGTAAAGATTCGAGTTTGGCAGACGTTTTTGAGAAAGTTTTAGACCAAGAAATTTTATCATAAACAATGACATGTATACGCCACTAGGATTACCTAAGTTCCTCTGGACTTTATTTGTCTCTAAAAGACAGAGAGCTAGGGGGAGCTGGACTCCCTTAAATTGCCCCAGGAGTCTGTACAGTTGTAGCGGGATGAAATATGCAATGTAGTCAAGTTTAAAATTCTATTTTATGATTATTTTTATACCCAGAAGAGAGGTAAAAATATATGTCTATATACATATCTTATAGTTTTGATTCTTCTTCAAAATTAAGATTTTGTGAACTCTTGTTTTCTTCATGAGTTGGCCTGATGTCTAAAGTAATGACTCTAACCTTACAACTTACTCTTCTTGAATCACAGTTATGGTTATGTTTTAAAGAAAAATAGCAATCAATTGCTATTATTTCATAGCCAAATAATGTAATGCAAGAGCTTAGCTTAAAAACTATTTGCAAGAAAAAAGAGAAAACAGGACTCCTGGCTTTATCTGTCAAATGTAAGAAGAAAACACAACTGGGCAAAGTGGGCTATATTTGTGACCAGAAAGTTGACTCACAATCAAACAGTATGTAACTTTTAGGAATTAAAAAACTTTTATTAAACATTTTATAGCATCGTCTAACAAGCAACTCACATAAGATTTTGTTTAAGAAGTTTGCGTTCATAACTCCGTACCTGACTCAACCCTCATCAGGATAAATCTACAAAAGATATGTAACACACAAGTGAATGAGTAAATAAAGAAGTTGTCCAGTACAAAGAGTAGTCTGGTTAGACTCAGCATGTAAATTTACATTTATGTAATGATTATATAGTCAATACGTGATTTCAGTTAAAAAAGATCGATGTAAACTCCGACGCGACAGCTTTTCACAAAGTTACATGGCAACACCCGTTTTATCCTCTTTTTTTAAACACGCCCAGATGTCAATTTTAATTAAACAAATCTGCAGAAAATCCCGTGTTTTGTTAGGATATGCTCACATTCTTCAGTGGTTGTTTCTAGTGCAGCTACTATCACTGCGTGTAAAAGTTCAGAAAACTTTCCAACTTACCCACGCGTGGTGGATTCTCTTCACCTTCGTCCAGTTGAAGGATTTTTCATTGTAGACGGTCTAAACGCTGGTAAATACACCAAGCTTGGTGTTACAGAGTGCCAGAAACACGAGTTGAGCTTAGATCCTAGATCATCGCATAAGTTTGTTTTATAAACGCGCTCCTTTGGTGTCGAACTCGCATTCTGAAAGTTGGCTCAAAGGTGGGCACTGCACTGCACTCCGGATGATACGAAAGAAGGGCTCTTTGGTAGATCCCAAGAAGCCCTACTAGGGCAAAGGTACAGGTCTCAATTCCGTCAGACGGTGTCCCTTTCCAGTAAAAATGGCTCTTGTACCATCTTTGCATTGGGTCCAAATGCTGATGCCCATCCTGTTGCTTTGATGTTTTGCAGTTTTCAGGTGAAGTTGGGATCTGTGTCTCTGGTACATGTATGATAGGAATAAGAAGTCATAACATTGCCAAATCGTTGGTGTACATATTACCTCTGCTCGAACCGCAAGTGACCCCATCGTCCACTTTGGTAACATGTGCCGCGCACACCGAGCTCGCACACACGCGGCATGAAAGAAACACTCAATTTCTGATTGATAGGCATGACGTGCCCTCTAACTCTTGGCCAATAGCCGGACATCTTCCTCGTCAGAATAAACATTTACTAGCCAAGGCATTTCTAACGAGCCTCTAGGACCTCACTTATTTTGAGCAGCATTTTAAGTAAAAAATTTAAACAACCTAACCATGCTTAACTTTTTAAATGAAGAAAGCTAGTCATACTTTTTTTTAGATTAAAAGTCACAGGACTGGCAAATTAAACAATCACTGGTACATGCATTTTCTTACACAGTCACAAAAGGCCGAGATCAACTGTTTTCAACAAACACTGATAATACAACAGTATTTTATACACTTTCTAGCAAAATCAGGGTTTATTGGCTATTCATGCTCACAAAAGTATACATCACACGTTATTCTAGCAATAGCGCAGGTAACTTAAACTTCACTGAACTCTAATTTCCTTTTTTCCCCGAGTTCCTCCAATAATCTCCCATTTTCCATTTTACTTTCTTTTTAAATACTCATCACTCACCCACACACCTCACACTGTTGCTGTTAGATAGAACTGGTTGGACAACAGAAGTCCAACCAGTAAAGCAGTAAGGATCTGTGTTTAGTGTAAATCTAAATGATACATAAATTATAACATTTTGCCTGAAATAAAATAAAACTTCATTGTAAAAATTAATTATAAATTAAAGAAGTATTTGGGAGAACGATGAAGAGAAAATGTGTGTAGCCTTCTTAATCTGTATTAATTTAATTTAGTGTTTGTAAAAAGCCTGGGTCTAATTTTAGTCCTATTCAAGTTCTTCAGAAATGCTTTAGAGTCAGATGGCACCAGAGTCTCTAGCTCAGGTTAATGCAGCCAAACTGCATTTTTTAGGCCTTTTTTTTTTAATATTAGCCATTTGTATTAACACATTTTATTAAACTTTTTTACTGTCTTACCATGGCTGCACTTATTTATGTGTGAAATGGTTTAGTCCTTTGTTGAACTGTTGAATGTGAATGTCAAAATATAATAGACAGTAATAGATCAAAGCTTTATTGAATGATGGAAAGGCATTTATACATGGCAATAAATTAATTATTTAAACTTTATTAGTAGTATGACATGTTCATTCTTAGTTGAATAATGTAAACATGTTATTTGTAATTTACATTTAAAATGATAAAAGTTATTTTGTATGCTACTAAATCCAAACTGAAAAAGTCCTACTCGGATGGCAAAAACAGTAAAAACAAATTAGGAAACTGCAGTAGACTTTTGCTCTAGACGAAATCTTCGTCCACACATAAACATAAAAATGGCAAGCCATAATCCTATTTTAATATACTCTGCTTTGACTCAATAGCTGGCTGGTCTCTACAATGAGCTGGCTATTAGTGTAATAAAGTATGCAGCCCTTCAGCAAAAAAGGAAAACAAAAGCATACTTGCTTACACTCATGCATACACATACAGGCTTATACACATTATAATAACATATGCAAATATTCTGAGATGTAAAATATACATACGTACATACAACACCTGACCACTATCAACTATCTGAGGTCCACTTATATTTAAATATATAACATGCAGTTGTATGTCTTGAAGTCTCCATTCTAAAGCCTTATGTTTGGTGAATATAAGAAATTTACTGGGATATTTAGTTTGTGTCTATGTTTTGTTCATCACAAATGACATAAATAAAATATGCTTTGTTTAGAATCACAAACAATTACAATAATCACTCTTTAAAAGTGATCTAAATAAAGTGATTTTTATTACCCCTTTTCATTCATAGAACTGGTTGCAACCTGTGAGAGATTTTTATTAACTCCTGCATTAAACACAAAAATGAACCTCCACATATATTTCCAATAAGGGATTTTACTATTGCTTGGCAGTGATTAAAAAACAATGGGTAATAATCATCAGTGTATAGTGGTGCTCGTACAAGCCCAGAGATATGGTCGCAGCTGGAGGAGTTAATGGAATTCTACAGGCAGCTGAGTGACTGAGTGCAATATATCCCTTCCCTCCGTACATTTGCATGGTATACTTATCCATCTTCATGTCAGCTGTGGGGTTACCCAGGGTTCACGCGCTAGCTTGTTTCTCTCCTCTCCGCTCAATAAATAAATCTCTGCAGCTCTCTGTTTACGAGCTGAATATAAATTTGTTTGCAGTCGATTGCAGACCTGTGTGAAGGCATTAGAAATTGTATTTCTGTAATGGCTTTCAGCAGAGTGAGGAGGGGCTGTGGGTGTGAGGAGGGGCAGAAGAACTTGGCTGGGGGAAAAAAGGTGTGAATTTGCCTTTCTTTATGGGACTACACAGTTTTTATTGTCTGGATAAGCTGAAACAGCTCATGGTCAAACCACTATGGTTTTAAATGAATTCTAATGTTGTTTCACTTTCAGAGTACAATATGTTTGGTTTGCATGAAGTATGAAACACCATCCATTGTAGGAGCACATACCTGGGCCTTTACCAGTTTCTGAGTAAAAATGCTGATTTGAAATAGACCTCAGCTTGTTTAGTGGGTTATAACAGCCAAAACTGTACTTAGATCAGTTATAAGGTGCTTATTAATAATGGGAGTCGTTGCATGCTGGCTGGCTCCGAGCACCAAACAGCTTGTATCTAATCAACACATAGATCTACCGGGACAGATGACAAGGAATAGCCAATGCTCATGTTCATAATGAGGTGAGAAGACATTTATTCGAAGACATTTATCATTGTGTGGCTGGAAGAAGACCAGCCAATACAGCTGCCCCACATTTCAATCTTATACCTCTCATAGTGCAATTAATGCTTCTGTCTTGCATTAATACATTTGATGAGCCTTATCCTTTCTTGATGATTCAAGTTTCAGTCCTGGCCATCACACCCTGGGCATTACACCCAGCACCACCCTGATTATGTCACTGGCAAGTCTCTATCCTTGACCCTGACGACAGTACCAGTCAAACAATGTGGCCCTGGTTTAACCTTGCTGCCCTGTTTATTTCTTCTCCTGGGGCAATGCAGACGGCGGGGACAGAGGCAGTGCTGACAGATGACTGTCAGCAGTGGCAGAAAAGTCAGTGTTGTTAATGTAGAGAGAGCCTGTCAGAGATTATCTGATGGTTAAAGCCTGGCGATCTATGTGCCTGCTCACTCCTTTTACTTTATCAAAGAGAAAACACGCTTAGCAGTAGAGGGAGAGCTTGGGGAAGATCACCATACCATGCAGGTAATCAGCAAGAAGATTAGGAGAAGATACTGAGTCTGTATAGTCTTGAAAGTTACATAATATAACTAGCACCAAACAAATGTGGTCAGTTTTAAAGCTGGTGCTGTGTTTTCTCTTCTGGTGAATCAACGGTGTCTCAGACACCACAAACTAAATGATGGTCTCACTAAAAATCTCTTGGTCATCTGTTTAAGTCAGAGGATTTTTATGTTATTTTTATTTTATTTTTTAATAATTTACAATCTATGACCAAAGGTATGTGCCAACCACTCTAAATATTTGAGTTCAGGTGTTTCAGCCACACTTATAGCTGATTAAATTAGGTGTAAAAACATTAATAAACTAAAATAAAATTCACACTTTCAAATTTGTGAAAACAGTTTGGGAAAGGTTCTTTTCTGCTGCACTGTCACTGTACCCTTATGTACCAAGCTAAGTCAATAAAGACATGGTTTGTTGAGAGTGGTGTGAAATTCAGTGACTTCCACAGAGTCCTGAGCTCAATCCCATTAAACACCTTTGGGATGGAAAGTTAATTGTAAGCCAGCCTTTCTTGTCCATCAGTGATCAAAGTTGCAAATGCTCTTTTAAGTGAATGGGCACAATTTTCCACAGACACAAAAAGCCTTCTCATAGAAATGGAGACCACAATAAGGGTGGCAGTACCCTAATGATGCCTATGGTTTTGTGGGAGGTTAATAGTCAGATAATTTTGACCATTTGTTGTAGATTTAGATAATTTAGATAAAGTTCTTACTGTTGCAAGTTTACAGATACATTTACAGATTATTTTATTTGTAACATATTTCATTACAGATTAAATCATTTATATAAGAATTTAACTGAAAGTCATGAGAAATTATTTTTTAAACTAATTTGTAATTCACTCACGAAGTTTGGCACAAAGTTGGTGAGACATGAGCTATCTCTACTTGCGGTGAATCCTTCTTTTATACCAAATCATGATACCCGCATGATTCCAATTCCCCCACTTACTGTGTAATGTGTCAAAAGTTTTTATTATTTTGCCCCTGTCCCAACTTTCTTAATTCAAGGTTCATTAAGATATGATTTGACTAGTTTAGTGTGATGGAACTGAAGTGGCCTGACCTAAATCCGAATGAACACCTTTTGTATGTATTGAAACATTGATTGTGAGTTTTTTATTCATCAGTGCCTAACCACACAAATGTTTTGTCAGAATTGGCACAAATTCCAATAGACACAAAAATCATGAGTAAAGCCCTCCCAGATGTCCATATTCTTAATTTAGTCTATCCCTCTAATTCCAAAACTGTTAACTGGGGCTTACAACAATACAGTGAATTGTAAGTGAATGAAAACAAAGAGGTGATTTGATTCAAAACATAGAAAAGACACAACTGATTCCTGCAGTTATTAATAATAATATATCAGAAAGAAGTTTCTCCATTGTGTCTGTTATGCAGCAGTACACTGTTATGTTGTGTTATGTGACTCTTCTAAGGATATAAATGCTTGGATTCCTTCGTTCCTGCTTGAGCTCAGCAGGCTTTAACACAAACACAGTGACAATGGACCATTCGTCATATCAGCACTCTTGGCTCGTGCTTTCGAAGCTTACCATGGGACATTAACAGGGTTAAACATGTGCTGGGAGGCAATGCTCTTGTCATCATACTGCCATATGCTTCTATGATAGCAAACATAGATCTGTGATGCATTTCTTAAATCCATGTGAGCAGTTCTTTCCTTATCTGTTTTCAGTCATCGAGATGGAGATGATAAATTAGATGTGCAGTATTTACAGTTTTGTAAGACAGTTTTGTCTTTTCATTAAAGATATTTGTCATACTATATCCGGTTAAGTGCAATTAGAGTAACAAAGTAAATGTTATTGCAGCCTTGACTGTAGATCTCATACTCTATATTAGGTAAGACAGGTGACAGTCATCATCATGGCACCTTGTTCATCATCAGCAATTAACTTTAACTTAAGCTAATTTAAAGCATAATTGATCCTTATAATGCAGTGCTTAAAATGACAGTAACAGTTGTACAGGATGCAGGAAGTCAAATTGTAAAGATTAATGAGTGCTTTCAGCTGAGTTATAACCCATCTACCTGAGTGATGCTTACACCACATTCCACACCAGCAGGCAGACAAATAAATAAAACCCATAAAGGTGACACTGGGAATTGATACTTAACAGCTATTCTGAACAGCAAGCTCTGGGAGTAGTAGAATGTCAGAGGGAGGAAGAAAGAGACAAAAAATACAATACGGTCTGTACTGGCCAAAGGTTGCTCATTACACACAGAACTCATCTTGTTTATTATTATTAGACATACCTAAATGCATGTTTGTGCAAGGTGCCTGGGATTGCTATTGATTACCACTTTGAGGCACACACTGTTAGTCATGTTTTATATGGTTAGTAGTGCAAGTATAAAGAGATGAACCTTGATAGCAGTTTAAATAGGAAAAACTCAGCCACATGGGTTAAGCTCCACTTTGTCTAATTGATACTTAAAATGACATTTCATTATAATTAATTATGTTTTACACTCCAATTTTCAATACTGTACTCAGCCATGAGAAATCTGAAGAAAAAAATGTAGATTTTAATGCCTGGTGGACCATCTGTTATATTAATTGACTGTGCAAGGAATTGATTAAATCCAATTTCCAGATCCTTAACTAGATTGTGGGATTACTAACTAAATCTGGAATGTGATGTATGGATGGTGTCTTGTGGGTCATGTAGTGCAAGTCTTGATTAAGACATTCCACCAATTATTCAAACATAAATCCAGTAAGACCTTATCAAGACTGCTCTGATAAAAAAACCCATTTTTGATAGAGTATTTTTATGGTTTTATGCTAATCATCAACCTGACTGAATTATTTACTTCCTGTTAGGAATTTGTGTCTCGATTACCTTTCTAAATTCTGAATAAATAATTAACAAAGTCAAGTACCTTTAGAAACAACTCTTTTCTCACCAACAATAGTTGGTTGATTGTCAGTAGTTCTGATTTAGATGTAACTAAATGGAATTTAATTTTTCTCTTAACTTTTGTTTAGTACTAGGTTGAGACACATTTGGCAGCTACTTTTTACTCAACCACTTAAGGACATTTACACAGCTTAAGCATTCTGCCAGTGAATTTCTCTGTATCATACATTGTTTATTTTCCCAGTAAGCATATAACCACTCTATGCTGCAAAAAAGCATCACCATAACATAATGGTCTTACCAGGTTGATGCTTGACAAAAATAGCCATATTCATTGCTATTTGCTGACTGTCCCCTTGTGCACAAATCAAGATCTTTAAAGACATAAAAACAACTTGGTTTACAGAAACTCCAGTGGTCTGCACAGAGCCCTGACCTCAGTCCCACTGAACAGCTCTGGAATGAACTGAAACATTAATTGTGGTTTTCTTGACCAACAACAGTGGTCAAATACAAAACGACCACAGAAATACTCTTTAACATGAATTCCCTTAGACATAATTCAGTCTTGTAAAAGACTTCTCAGAAAAGTGGCTGTTCTTAAAGCAGAAAAGATCACATTTGTTTTTGAAATGGGAAAAGCCTATGGTTAGGTATAGTGTGTCTCATTAGCCATTTTAAAGATTGCCACTGACTTTGACAGCCGAACAACCGATGCAGTGTGGCTGTCGTTCCAAGTTTTCCAAATGGACTAAACCAAGCTCTGAGATATGGTCAGTGTTTAAGAGAAGGTCTTTATTATTATACTTCACACAATCTATACCATACTGACCTATAGGGGATGGGATCCAAAGGATGGAATCTGTGCAAAATAACTGGAAACAGATGATTTACAGATTTATTGCACCTGCATTAGTTAGTAAAGTAACTAGTGTTGCATTAGATTTGAACATGCAACATAGATTTAAAATGAGGTAAATAGTTGATAGGTTCTTGCCTTGTTTTTTACTTGATACTTTAACATTTTTAGGTTGCACAATATGTTGTTCATGCTGAGTAAAAGCTGTAATAGAACTGACATTTACATTGAAGTGAAGAAAAACAAGACTGATAACTAACCAGTAGCCAAAATAAAAGACTGTATGTATAATTATATATATTATAAAATTGTAGCAAATGTCAAATTTATATTAATGTGCCATAATATTGTTGTCTGATTGTGGGTGAGTTTTGTCTGTAGGTCTTGTGTTTAGTTGTGGGTGTTTTTCTCCGCTGAATATGTAAAGCTCCGTGGTTTTGTGTGTTTTCCTGCAGAGTATTTTTATTATGCAAATATTGTATTATTTTATTACCATCCATGCTAAGTGAAAAATCTCTTCGCCTCCCCTTTTAGAATAACATGAGTTATTATGTGCAATGAATTCATAGATCATAGCAATCAAAAAACAATACTTTAAGAGTACATTGTACATTGATTGCTCCCAGGGCCATTAATATATTTTAAGCAATTGTGCAGGCTGTGGAGGACTATAATTTGGTTTTCTCACATGTTTTGCAGCATGAAAAAAACTGCATAATGCAGGCCTGCTGGAGCTCTGTGCACTGCAGGATTGGAGTGGAGTTTACCCTTTGTAGTTTTCACTGTCTAAAAATAGGACTTTTTACTGGCTGAGCAGTTAGGGGGGTCTTTCTTTTTCTCTCTGATCCGTGGCCAAAGCTCATGTAATGTTCCTTAATGTGCCTATAAATCACCAATGGTCAGCCGGTGCACACAAGTATGTAAAGAATTCAATGTGGCTTCCATCTAATTTCCTCCACTTCTCTTCTTTAAACATCCACTAAAGCAAAGTCCCTAGGCTCAGTTGATTTTTTTTTTGGGTTCATTATGTAGTGGATTAAATAATGGATTTAGAAATACATGGACAAGTGGGCTTGTTAAGCTGAAATTCTATATAGAACACCTGGTTACATGGTGATAAATCTAAATTAGGGCTGACCGTTATTTTTTAAGTTACGCTTGCCATTTAATCTGATTAAACATGATGTTTGATAAAAGCTTCAGGACTGCTACTTTTTTTTTTTTTCAGTGGCCTGCTGTAAAGCCTGTAAAGGTTCAAGCCCCACCATACTCAAATTGCCACTGTTGGGCCCCCTTAAACAAGGCCTGTAACTCTCAAATGTATTTCCTCATTAAATCACCACAGCCTAGCTGCCAAACTGCTCAAACTTATTTATTCACAGTTGTAAGTCGCTTTGGATAATAGTGTCTACTAAATGCCATAAAGGCTTGGAGAAGTATTAGCTCAGTGGTTAAGGTACTGGCCCAATTATTAGAAGGTTGCTGATTCAGAACTGCCAAGGTGCCACTGTTGGGTCCCTGAGCGAGGCCATTAACCCCTTAGTTGCTTGCTCGGTTTCCAGTAACAATTGCGTTGGATAAAAGTTTCCCTTCATTTCATTGTTTTAGAACCGAATCTTCTGACACTGCTAGCACTGAAAAATGTACAGAGGATTGACAAAATAATGGAAACCTGTAACCATATGTTAGTATTAGTACGTTCTTCCTAAAATACTGCTATAGATCTCCTGAGTCAGGGTTTGTTGGATGATTTTAAAAGAAAAATTAATCCTTGGGTGAGCATGGTCGTGATATTGTTTACAATCTGCACTGCAGATTGAGGCCATCTCATCCATGTATTGTGAGTCAGTTTTACACTTAATAGTTTCTATATCACTCAGGTCATAACTAAGAAGGTAGATTTCAGTCATACTGTGTGGTGTTAGTTTAGGCTAATTAATGATAAAGACATTTTTGAGACCTTTTTCTGTTCTGTAACAAGGGCACCAATGGTCTTTGAGCTAGGTTCACATCTGTGATATAGTTTCTTAAAAAATGAGGTTTCACATGGTGTCCTGTTTTGGGCCACCATATGAGGTTAAAAAACCCCAAAATCTTTTCAAGCTTAGTACATTTAAATTAAAAGCATTTACAATGAATGTAAAATTATTCCAATACAAGAAGCCTCTTCATAAAGTGAATACTGCTCTTAGTCCTGAGAAAATATAATTGAGAGGCCAATTCTTGCTTTGCGTAAGGAATGCTACTGCCCAGTGATGGATGGTAAGGAAGAGATACAGCTAAATATATATATATATATATACAGTATATATACAGTATATATATATATATATATACAGTGTATCACAAAAGTGAGTACACCCCTCACATTTCTGCAGATATTTAAGTATATCTTTTCATGGGACAACACTGACAAAATGACACTTTGACACAATGAAAAGTAGTCTGTGTGCAGCTTATATAACAGTGTAAATTTATTCTTCCCTCAAAATAACTCAATATACAGCCATTAATGTCTAAACCACCGGCAACAAAAGTGAGTACACCCCTTAGTGAAAGTTCCTGAAGTGTCAATATTTTGTGTGGCCACCATTATTTCCCAGAACTGCCTTAACTCTCCTGGGCATGGAGTTTACCAGAGCTTCACAGGTTGCCACTGGAATGCTTTTCCACTCCTCCATGACGACATCACGGAGCTGGCAGATATTCGAGACTTTGCGCTCCTCCACCTTCCGCTTGAGGATGCCCCAAAGATGTTCTATTGGGTTTAGGTCTGGAGACATGCTTGGCCAGTCCATCACCTTTACCCTCAGCCTCTTCAATAAAGCAGTGGTCGTCTTATAGGTGTGTTTGGGGTCATTATCATGCTGGAACACTGCCCTGCGACCCAGTTTCCGGAGGGAGGGGATCATGCTCTGCTTCAGTATTTCACAGTACATATTGGAGTTCATGTGTCCCTCAATGAAATGTAACTCCCCAACACCTGCTGCACTCATGCAGCCCCAGACCATGGCATTCCCACCACCATGCTTGACTGTAGGCATGACACACTTATCTTTGTACTCCTCACCTGATTGCCGCCACACATGCTTGAGACCATCTGAACCAAACAAATTAATCTTGGTCTCATCAGACCATAGGACATGGTTCCAGTAATCCATGTCCTTTGTTGACATGTCTTCAGCGAACTGTTTGCGGGCTTTCTTGTGTAGAGACTTCAGAAGAGGCTTCCTTCTGGGGTGACGGCCATGCAGACCAATTTGATGTAGTGTGCGGCGTATGGTCTGAGCACTGACAGGCTGACCCCCCACCTTTTCAATCTCTGCAGCAATGCTGACAGCACTCCTGCGCCTATCTTTCAAAGACAGCAGTTGGATGTGACGCTGAGCACGTGCACTCAGCTTCTTTGGACGATCAACGCGAGGTCTGTTCTGAGTGGACCCTGCTCTTTTAAAACGCTGGATGATCTTGGCCACTGTGCTGCAGCTCAGTTTCAGGGTGTTGGCAATCTTCTTGTAGCCTTGGCCATCTTCATGTAGCGCAACAATTCGTCTTTTAAGATCCTCAGAGAGTTCTTTGCCATGAGGTGCAGTGTTGGAACTTTCAGTGACCAGTATGAGAGAGTGTGAGAGCTGTACTACTAAATTGAACACACCTGCTCCCTATGCACACCTGAGACCTAGTAACACTAACAAATCACATGACATTTTGGAGGGAAAATGACAAGCAGTGCTCAATTTGGACATTTAGGGGTGTAGTCTCTTAGGGGTGTACTCACTTTTGTTGCCGGTGGTTTAGACATTAATGGCTGTATATTGAGTTATTTTGAGGGAAGAATAAATTTACACTGTTATATAAGCTGCACACAGACTACTTTTCATTGTGTCAAAGTGTCATTTTGTCAGTGTTGTCCCATGAAAAGATATACTTAAATATCTGCAGAAATGTGAGGGGTGTACTCACTTTTGTGATACACTGTATATATATATACAGTGTATCACAAAAGTGAGTACACCCCTCACATTTCTGCAAATATTTCATTATATCTTTTCATGGGACAACACTATAGACATGAAACTTGGATATAACTTAGAGTAGTCAGTGTACAGCTTGTATAGCAGTGTAGATTTACTGTCTTCTGAAAATAACTCAACACACAGCCATTAATGTCTAAATAGCTGGCAACATAAGTGAGTACACCCCACAGTGAACATGTCCAAATTGTGCCCAAATGTGTTGTTGTCCCTCCCTGGTGTCATGTGTCAAGGTCCCAGGTGTAAATGGGGAGCAGGGCTGTTAAATTTGGTGTTTTGGGTACAATTCTCTCATACTGGCCACTGGATATTCAACATGGCACCTCATGGCAAAGAACTCTCTGAGGATGTGAGAAATAGAATTGTTGCTCTCCACAAAGATGGCCTGGGCTATAAGAAGATTGCTAACACCCTGAAACTGAGCTACAGCATGGTGGCCAAGGTCATACAGCGGTTTTCCAGGACAGGTTCCACTCGGAACAGGCTTCGCCAGGGTCGACCAAAGAAGTTGAGTCCACGTGTTCGGCGTCATATCCAGAGGTTGGCTTTAAAAAATAGACACATGAGTGCTGCCAGCATTGCTGCAGAGGTTGAAGACGTGGGAGGTCAGCCTGTCAGTGCTCAGACCATACGCCGCACACTGCATCAACTCGGTCTGCATGGTCGTCATCCCAGAAGGAAGCTGACGCACAAGAAAGGCAGCAAACAGTTTGCTGAAGACAAGCAGTCCAAGAACATGGATTACTGGAATGCCCTGTGGTCTGACGAGACCAAGATAAACTTGTTTGGCTCAGATGGTGTCCAGCATGTGTGGCGGCATCCTGGTGAGAAGTACCAAGACAACTGTATCTTGCCTACAGTCAAGCATGGTGGTGGTAGCATCATGGTCTTGGGCTGCATGAGTGTTGCTGGCACTGGGGAGCTGCGGTTCATTGAGGGAAACATGAATTCCAACATGTACTGTGACATTCTGAAACAGAGCATGATCCCCTCCATTCGAAAACTGGGCCTCATGGCAGTTTTCCAACAGGATAACGACCCCAAACACAACCTCCAAGATGACAACTGCCTTGCTGAGGAAGCTGAAGGTAAAGGTGATGGACTAAACCCAATTGAGCACCTGTGGCGCATCCTCAAATGGAAGGTGGAGGAGTTCAAGGTGTCTAACATCCACCAGCTCCGTGATGTCATCATGGAGGAGTGGAAGAGGATTCCAGTAGCAACCTGTGCAGCTCTGGTGAATTCCATGCCCAGGAGGGTTAAGGCAGTGCTGGATAATAATGGTGGTCACACAAAATATTGACACTTTGGGCACAATTTGGACATGTTCACTGTGGGGTGTACTCACTTATGTTGCAGCCATTTAGACATTAATGGCTGTGTGTTGAGTTATTTTCAGAAGACAGTAAATCTACACTGCTATACAAGTTGTACACTGACTACTCTAAGTTATATCCAAGTTTCATGTCTATAGTGTTGTCCCATGAAAAGATATAATGAAATATTTGCAGAAATGTGAGGGGTGTACTCACTTTTGTGATACACTGTATATATATCAGCTAAAACTACGTCCTTGTTTCTACACTCACTGTCCATTTTATCAGCTTCACTGACCATACAGAATCACTTTGTAGTTCTACAATAACTGACTGTACCACCACAGAGCAGGTATTATTTGGGTGGTGGATCATTCTCAGCACTGCAGTGACACTGACATATGGTGGTGGTGTGTTAGTGTGTGTTGTGCTGGTATGAGTGGATCAGACACAGCAGTGCTGATGGAGTTTTTAAACACCTCACAGGCGCTGCTTGACTGAGAATAGTCCACTAACCAAAAATATCCAGCCAACAGCTTCCCATGGACAGCGTCCTGTGACCACTGATGAAGGTCTAGAAGATGACCAACTCAAACAGCAGCCATAGATCAGCGATCGTCTCTGACTTTACATCTACAAGGTGGACCAACTAGGTAGGAGTGTCTAATAGAGTGGACAGTGAGTGGACACAGTATTTAAAAACTCCAGCAGCGCTGCTGTTTCTGATCCACTCATACCAGCACAACACACACTAACACACCACCACCATGTCATTGTCACTGCAGTGCTGAGAATGATACACCACCTAAATAATACCTGCTCTGTGGTGTTCCTGTGGGGGTCCTGACCATTGAAGAACAGGGTGAAAACAGGCTAAAAAGTATGTAGAGAAACATATGGACTACAGTCAGTAATTGTAGAACTACAAAGTGCTTCTATATGGTAAGTGGGGCTGATAAAATTGACAGTGAGTGTAGAAACAAGGAGGTGGTCTTAATGTTATAGCTGATTGGTGTATATATAGTCAGGTGTGCAGAAATTAAATGTCATTTTAATGAAGGCATTAAACTGAACTTAGCATACACACAGGATCGAATTTATTAAGTTACCAATTATATTTTACCAAACCTATCTGGACATATTCCCAAAAAGTAAGAATTGAGATCATATAAGTAAACGTTCAGCAATAACTCACCTATCAAAGACTGATTGAAATCACCAAGGTCAATTAGGCCTTAATCAAAAAATGATTTATCATCAAGCATAAACTGAAATTAAAGGTGATATTTCTGAAAAAGGAGATGTTTTTGCTAGTCCTTGCTTGGTTTTCTAAAATGACTCACAATGACACCTTAATTAAACATAATTAATCAAAATGAGCTATGGCCCAAAAAACCCAGGCACGGCACCCGCCAGTGTTTCCCTGTCCATGCTACCACTACTACTAATGTAACTAATGTAAGTTTTTGATAATAGAGAAAAAAAACAAAAACAAACGTGTGAGTATAATCTTGTGGTGTGTCACTTTGCTCACTGACGAAGAGCAGGCCTGGAATTGGGATGCGGAAGGTGGGGGCAGCAAGCTGGCAGCGCTGATGCCCAGCGGGTTCGCCACTCAGCGACTGCAGCGATGGAGAGAGAGAAAAAGAGAGAGGCCTTGTCTGAATGATTAATGTTAGGAGAGTGAGAGGCGGGGTGGGGGAGGGCACGCTTATGTAGATTGTTTTACAGAATAAAAAAATGCACTATAGCTGGATGCAAAAAAATTTTTCAAAGTCCACCTTTAAACAAAGAGTAAACCTTTATCAACACAGAGACATCAGTGCATTAGTGAAAAAAGGATCTTTTTGAAGATTGCTTGGGAATCACAATAAGGAGCATGACACCTTCTGGATTTTGCTACATATATTTATTAATTTTGTAATATTCAACTGACATACAAATAATTCCAAAAACACATTTTTAGAGTATTATTAACATTTGCTTTCAAGCTTGTTTGTACAGTGGTGGTTAAAAATGTTATTGCAAGTTTAAATAAGGGTCTTAGTATAACTGGTAAAAAGTGAAAATAGCATTTCAGAATAAGAACATAAAACCACCTGTCTAAGAGGATTGTGTATTTATTGGTGTGGGTGTTTTCTGCTGAGTCAGTACCCTAATGACTTGTAGTTATTTTGAAAGTGAATATTTTCACCCTGTCAGAATATTCCAGAGGAGAATATAAGGTAATCTGTCCACGAACTGAATATGAGGCACTGATTTATGCAGTGGGACAAA
The DNA here is from genome assembly GCF_030014385.1 of Trichomycterus rosablanca. Lineage (NCBI taxonomy): Eukaryota > Metazoa > Chordata > Actinopteri > Siluriformes > Trichomycteridae > Trichomycterus > Trichomycterus rosablanca. The sequence continues at coordinate 23,040,346 of NC_086006.1, read as the reverse complement.
AATCCTTTTTTTTTTTTTACAAGTGAAGTTTTGGAGCGGCATAGTCAAAGTACACAATAAAGATGGTGTTGATAATCTGTTCATGCCCACAAATTGAGCACTGTGTCTGAATTAGGGTAAAGAAGAGCGGGCTAAAAATGTATCCACAGTACTGTGAAAGTCTAAATTAAAATTAGTTTTAGTAATTGCTGTTATAGTTGGTGCAATGGGTTATTAAGTCAAAACACAATTTATACACAAGTGATCAAGGTATTGAAGAACTTTGTTTCATGAAGAAAAAAACGTTTTACATGTTTTGTGTTTTGCTCAAGTTTAATTTGTGTAATATTATAATTAATTTAATAAGCTGTGACAATAATGTGTAACAACGAAAGTAACTGAATTTTTATTTTAAATATGCTTGATAACTCGGTTCTTCCAATATCATTGCATTAATGCACCATGCACAGTATGCTATGATGTGTAACTCTGACTATTTATTTTTACACCATACAGTATCTATCAATATCCATCTATGTACACAAATAAGTTATTTTTTTAACTGAACATTACTTCTTCAAATAATTTAGTCACAGGAGGAAATTAATTTAAAGTTCTGGAATAAAACAAAAACACATCTTACATGTGGTATAATTAAAGAGCATAAATATGGTTTGACACATACATAAGGCAATACGTTATCCTCTCACATTTAACATTAAAATAATAACTGCACATGCTAGTGTTGGGTGCTTACATTGAACTAAGCATTAGCTGTGCTCATAAGATTCACTCTCAAAAGTGGGCACACGTCCATGTTTAATAAATCTCTGTACTTTTCCCAGAGTCTGTTCCAGCTTATCCACAGAGGAATCCCTCCCAGCTTCACTGCATATTGGCTGATAACGTAATGTAATTCTCCTCAGGCCCTTCGCCCACGATAGTGAACTTGGCTCAGCAGCTCTACAAAGTCAATGATCTGCCTGTAAATCAACTTCTTAGGGCAACAAATCCTGTCTCTTCTTAAAATGTTGGCAGGTATAGGAGTGTGCTTAGAGGGAGTATGGCATGGCAATCCAATCTCATGCAACAGGAATTTTAACAAGCAAGGCTGATTTTGTTGGATTTTATATAAATTAAGTCAAAGCACGAATAATCGAAGATCTGACTCTGACTTTTCATACCTATAACTTGTCATACCAGCCCTTGTTTTGCTTGTGCAAAGAGGGGTCTGGGCCTGAGACTAAAAGTGAATCTCCAGGTGTGGCCACAGGAACATTATTATGGTCCATTGCTGTGCCGGTGACAGGTACAGGTGACTTTGTATAGAAGAACCAATCTCTGTGCATCGGCTCAAAGTTGCGTTGAGTACATTTTACACTGGACGTTGGCTGTTTCACATACTGGAACATGTGTGAGGCTGTGTCCATTGCACCATCTGGTCCTGCAGAAGAAGGGAAACCTAAATATGATGGCCAAGCTGTCACCTTCCCTTTGTAATTCTTCTTGTACTTCATGCGGCGGTTCTGGAACCAGATTTTAATCTGCTGGTCAGTGAGCTTTAGCACTGAGGCCATCTCAAGGCGCCGTGGTCGACACAGGTAGGCACTGAAGTAAAACTCTTTTTCAAGCTCCAGTAGCTGGGAGGAGGTAAAAGCAGAACGTGTACGCTTCTTGTTGGAGCTGTTGTCATTTCTTTTTGTGCTTTCTGTAGTAAAGATCTCACTGCTACATGTTGATAAGCCTGGGAAAACATAGATATTTGTGGTCTGAAAATACATCCTGTATATAGATTGTGTTCTTTCCGATTTTATAGCAGAAAAGTATGTAGTAAGTAGTAGTATGTAGTGGCGGTGCTTTTTTCACTTTGTCACCTAAATGCTCGTACACTATTCGGCCAAAGTATTTAGGCATCCTTAATAATAGTTAGGTTAGGGTGTTTAAGCTACTGTCATTGCCAATGTGTAAACATCAGTTAAATAAAATAAACTGTATGCTTTTAACATTTTGCAACAGTAAGAAAGGCATTTTCCTGTTCCCACATGACTAGCTAGGGCGATAAAAACATGGTTTGATGAATTTGGTGTGAAGAAACTCTACCCTGATCTCAACCTTAATAAACAACTTTGAGATGTATAAGAAAGTTGATTGTAAGCCTGGCCTTGCAAATACTTTTTTTTACTTAATGGTCAAAAATTCCCACAGACACACACTAATCTTATAATTATAGTTATACTGGAACAGTATAGGCCTGTGTTAAATTCCCACAATGAGCACTAAGGGTAGACTTTCCATGATTATTAAATACTGTGAGGGTTCTTGGTTTGTTTTTTACATGAAGTTAAGCAAATGTAATGTATTTATTCACACACACAATTTAATCTTCAGAGAGACAGAGTAATACCACAGATCAAAATCCATGTGCATATCAGCAATGGTTAATAATAGTGTTTTGAATATTTTCAGTGGGTAAAAACAATTAAGCATTCCATTACTTAATTGCCTGTCCCACATGCTCTTGCAATACATTAAAATGTACATTTTACAGAAGTTTGAGTTATTTATAACAGGTTTATGGGATTATATATAGGCCTAGTGCCCAATCTGAAGTGTATTCCTGCTTTGCACCCAGTGTTTCTGACAGTGGACTCACTGCAACCCTGATTAACACTAAGGGATGGAATGATGGAATTTCACTGGTCACTGATGTTTTAGACAGAGTGTGACAGCTAGGAACTATGACATCACTGACCTTTAAATAAGTAAATCACAGTAGTAGATTATCTTCAAATCAGTGACACGTGATGAAAATGTGAGCTTGCTAAACACAGTAGTAATAAATATTGCATTAAACCAACATTTAGCAAATGTCAAATAGAAGATTTTTAAAAAGCTCAGCATCAATGATAGTCAAAATGTATTGCAGACTAATGAGAAAATAAGATAAATGAATATTTAAAAAATAAAAAAAACGATGTAATGATTGATGCATTGATCATAACAGCCTTTTACAGTGCCACCAAGTGGGACAGACTTTGCCACGAGAATCAAATAATGACCCAATTGATAAAAGGTTTGATTACCATTTCAGTCCTCTAATTAATAACTAACTGACTGTTGTCAGTAATTCTTTAATCAGTTATTGACTGGAAGATGGATCTAATATGAGATTTACTTATTAGTTTCCTTCTAATTTAATCATCAATGACAAATGGCAACGGTTTCAAACCTGGTTGACAGAAGTTTGGTGTATCAGGACCTGTGGTTGACTGCGCCTCTCTCATCCAGGGGTAGATCTTAAAAAAGATGCCACTGTTCTTGCTTGTTCCATTAGCTTTGACTAAAACGTCATCGTTTTGGTCCACCTGGGTCATGCAATGAGGTCGGATTCCATTCTTGGCAGAGTTGACGCCGCTACAGTGCTCAGACAGTTTCTGGATGTAAGAATGGTCTTGCAGAGTCCATATGTGGCCTTCACCGTCCCCGTGATGGTCGAGTGAAGGTTTGCCATGCTGCAAAACGCTGCTGTAACATTGTTGGTCCGCTGAATAAAAAAGCTGATGATTAGAAAGTGGATGTGGCACATACATATTATTACTGTTGTTTAATATGTGGAATGATACAGTTTCCATTATAATACAATGCTTGTCTAACTATATGAGTTGAATTATTAATCTTGTTTGTCCGATAAACGACAAGTAAAAGTAACGTTCACTCACTCGCATTTAATTACCAAGGCGACGCGACCGAAGCCTGGAGTCACGTGACAGGCCAATAGCCAATAGAGTTGCGCGGTGTATGACACCAGAGTTGCAAAGTGTCCAAGAGCAACTTCTTGCCGGAGGATAACAGCGTCTTCGTCTCCATGCTGACCTTCTGTTGTTATTATCAGTATTGACTAACCTGTAAAAAAATCAAACAGCGAACAGGACAGTGTACGTTACTGGCGATCTCAGAGAATGCAGCCTGCAGAGCGACGAAAGAACATACAAGACAAATGGATGAACTGATAATGAAGAGCTGGGAAACACTGGGATAATGTTTTTATCCGTGGATTTACAGAATACAAAATGTGCTTAACCTGACATAAAACGAACGTTGGCTTGTTAGGAAAAATGTACAGGTATATGTTTAATGCAGTTGTGGTAGGTGTTGTTTATTAAGAGTTGTGGTATGTATTGTAAATTCCCAATATATTTCGATATGTTTTGCTAGGATCTTGTGCTGTCATTTTATATATGCCGTGTATTATGACATTTATGTAGCAAATATTTTTATTATATGTTGATTCTTTATGGATTCCACCATGTGTCACACTTAATATCTGCTCTATTAGGTATACTCAGTCACCAAATGTATATTACACATGAAATAATAAGTAATGTTTAATAAAATATTATATTCAATAAAGTACCTCTCGTTGGTGTTTTCTATTAACAGAATGGCTTGTTTTAATTTGATTCTGTCATGTTGTTATTATTGTTGTCTTTGTTTTTATTATTATTTCAAGTCTGAATTAACTAATACATTAATGGCGACATTGGGTGTGGCCAAACAAAGGGAATTTGACTATCGTTATCACAGACAATGGACAGAACAAAGGATCAAACAAAGAATTATTATCTACCTCATCTGGATGTGCCTTTGCGAGGTTAAAACTTTATTTATTTTGGCGCCAAGAAGTCTTGTAACGATGATTTAATTATATACCAAACACAGTCGTTGTAGAGCAATTTTGAAAATAAAATGAAAATAATTGCCACAATACTCTAAACAAAGGATTGAATATCGTTAACACGCTATTTGTGAGAAATAATACCTTAAATATTGCTTAAGGATGATGAAGAGAGGTCAGTTGTAGTCTCAAAGTTGCTTTACAGTATTGTGAACGATAAAATTAAAACATAATAAGTTATAAATCATGACTTATGAAATGCAAAGGTAAGAGATCTTTAATAGTGATAATTGCACTTTATTTAGGCTACATTTGTCGAGAAAGGAGGCTATACACATCTTAAATAAAAACGTGAACTAAAAAAGTGTACTAAATGTATATGTTCCTTAAGTTGCTTTTTGAAATGACTGCAAAAGTTTTAAAGTATTTTTAATGTACTTTTTTGTTGTTAAAATAAATGGCTTGTCAAACCTACTGTAGCTGAGGACATTTAAATTGACATTGCTGTAAGCCTTGCCTTAACAAACCAAACACTATGAGCTGTTTATGGTAATATATCCCATTGTCTTTTTAACAAAACACGTAAGCTTTGTTGAAAAGTGTACCAAGTTGCTTCTGTGATTAATGCCTCCAATTTCCCTTCCTCAGAGCTTTGGCTGAGGTATCCGCGCCGGCTCACGTGTGCAATTCAATAACAATCCTCTAAAATTAATTAAAAAAAAATTTTAGTGTTATTTTGAAATTAGTGTGATGTTGTTTGGGTATATGCCTAGACACGAAGTGTTTGCCGATTCTGCGCATTAGTTGAATCTACAATAAAACACGGCGAGTCCTGTGGTGCAGAGCCTGTGTAGGAACATAATGTCGAGTGTAAAGGTCAGCTGTGCCAGGACCTTCTTAAATTAAAAGACAAATTGCTTTTCATCTGAAAAGTTTTTAGACCGCTATGCGTGAGCTGATTTGGCTATCGCACTCTCACTGGCAGGTTAATCCAATATTTAACACTTACATTAGCTGCTTCATAAATATACAGCAAAAATATCCATTTATTTTAAAAGAAACAATTACCTTTTCTATTTGTAATTGCAGGTATGCTGTGTGATGTTAAAGCTTCGGGGGTAAAATGAGAACAGGACAGGGATACCTGGAAAATCTGTGTGATGCCATTAGGCAGTATAATTTTTGGCCTTTCATTGCAGGATTATTGATTTTGTTCTTTATGCAAATGTGTGGTTTAACGTAAAATAATACATTTTAATATAAAGCCTTGTACTGTAAATATCAAAAGTGGAGTTAAACTTGTATCAGTAAAATTAATTTAGCTTTAGGGGCGATTTGTTATTTACAGTTTAGTAAATTGCCGTTACAAAGCTTGTCAAATAAAAGCATTTACTACGCATATTACAAGTCTGGCTAGTGCCGAACTGCAGCACCATTAACATGAAATATTACTGTGCAGTGTATGTAAGCATCTAGGCCAATACTATTCATGGATTCATGACCTTTATTAAAAACATTAATGCATTATTAGTTTGTTAGAGTAGCTGCATTAAGTAGTATTACTACTAGTAGTGTTAGTAAATCATATTTGTTGAATTTGTTAATTTACGTGCAATAAGCATTGCATTACTTTGTGAGTTGGGTAACACTTAAAAACAGCAAGGTTGCATTTCCAAATTAAGATAATTTTGTTCTAGTGTGCCAAAGCCCCGAGTCCCTTTAGTAAAAATATCTGAAAAGGGATGTTTGATGCACAGGCTCACTAAGACCATAACTCAGTACCTGCGCCAGTGTACTAAAATTCTCCGTGAACTCTGTTTGAACCGCTGTGCCGGCAATAAATCATTTTTCTTCCCCTCGCAAAAGCGCGCCGGTCGCTCCGGGTGTCAAACCCTTTTATAAGTCCTCCTTAGCTTCGGCGCTCTTGTGGTTGCTGACACAACCAGCTGCATAAAACATCGATAATGCCCACACTTTTAGTCGTTTCTTGCATATGACGTTTCCGTAAGAAAAGCTTAAAATGAGAATATTGCAAGCAGTCAATGGTGACGTAATCAAACGTTAGTCCGTACGTATTAATGGGAAATTTTGTTGTTTTATTTGTCTATTACCTCATATAATCGTTTACCTCCATACCTCCATAGCTCTATAGACCACTAACGAGATGGGATTTCACACCTACAAAACATTTATTGAATTTATTGAAAAGTTGTATTTACATTTGCTATTTTAATATTATACGCCAGAACCATTGCATTTTCCTTCAAGTATGCAAGTATCTATGAGAGAGAGAGAGAGAGAGAGAGAGAGAGAGAGAGAGAGAGAGAGAGAGAGAGAGAGAGAGAGAGAGAATGTTAATGAGCAGAGGATGCGGTCGGTTGTAACGATGCATACAAATTGACCTGTCTCGCAGGAGCAAGATTTATAGCGTCAGTAAACTGCGTTGCTGTGAACAATGAGCAGCTATATTAAAGTTTTGAAGTTTGTGAATGCCATCCATACGCACTGGATAAGGGTTTACAAAAATGCTTTACTTTACTGTACAAAAAGTGTTTACTGTCCAGTGAAAAACGCCAACTTGTCAACATCACCACAAGCTTTATACAAGCTTTTCATGCTTTTTTGAAAACTAACACCAGCTAGCCCTGTGCAGAAATTGAATTTTTTTAAATGGCTGAAATAGTCTGGAAAATTTAATTATGCTCAAAGCTTGAAACAGTAATGAATCTACAAATTTAGCTGGTCTATGAAAATTCCTTTAAGAGTGCATTAATAAACCATCCAGAAAGTAACAAAATAACCCAGACAATTATTTAGGCACTGTAAGCTTTGATATGGTTAACTATTAGGATTACACCATTCAAAGAGACTAGACTAAAATTGTAGTCCACTTCCTGCATTAAAAAGCATCCCCATATCATCACTGGCCCACCTCCATGTTTGACCATTCAAAGAGACTAGACTAAAATTGTAGTCCACTTCCTGCATTAAAAAGCATCCCCATATCATCACTAGTCCACCTTAATGTTTGACCATTCAAAGAGACTAGACTAAAATTGTAGTCCACTTCCTGCATTAAAAAGCATCCCCATATCATCACTGGTCCACCTCAATGTTTGACTGTGGTGTCTCACCTTTCCTGCACAGGACAAACTGCTGATCCATAAGAATAAACATCACTCAGTTTCTCATTCCATAGAACTCCCAGAACTCTTCTGTCCTATCCAAATTCCTTATGGCATCCTTCCAGTTCATCCTATGTGTGCATCTTGTTCAAGAGTGGTGTGTGTCCTGTAAGTCTGTAAACTCAAGGGTCTTTGTTAAGGCAGAGTTTTAGGCTTTCTCCCATAGCCACTCAGTTTTGCTGCTGTGTCATAGGTTTGGTTCTTCCAGACAGTACTCACAATGATGTGGTTGTAGGAATGTTCAGTGTCTTAAACCCATTCATATATGTACCATTGTTCTTATACACGCTTTTGTGACAGCTCCTTAGTTTTCAGCATGGTTGTAACACACCTTTTACACATCTCTAAGTGGTGTGTATCACAGTTGAAGCAAATTAGGAACTGTTATTGAGTTCCCAAAAGGAATCATGTTGGCTTTAAGTCATAAAAAATAGCAGCAGGTTATATGAACAGGATGTCTCATGTAGGGGTGATAATTGTGACATGGCAGTAGTAACAAAACATCCTGCTCCCCTAAACTCTACATTATTCATTTTCTTTGTTCATTTGCTGTATTGTTAAGACAAATGTAGTTCTGCAGAAAAAAAGGTTATAAATTATTTTATTGTTTATAAATCCTTCTATCCTCTTTTTATTTGGAAATGGAGCTCAAGTTTAAAAATTACTTGACAACAGCTTGACAACAAGAAACCAATTTAAGTCACTAACCGATTTACAGTCTAATCTACAATCTTGTGGCACACCGGGTGGCTTAGCTAAGATAACCATGTTATGTTACAATGTATTAAATTGTTTTTGTTTTTTAATCTCATCTTTGTTTTGAAGATTTGACCATTTAATTAGATCTGAATTAGAAATCTGAACTACTTTACTGTACTAAAGGTATTGCAGGCACTTAAGAGAGCACTTTGAAGTGCAACTGCAACACAGTGCTTTTTTTGATGCATTTCTTGATATGTTGACAGCTGTTTTTAAGAGGACCCCTAAATCCATGTGGCTATATCTATCACCAGCATCTCTCATGCATTGTCTTCTGAGGACCAAAAGGGTTTTTCACATCCATTATTAGTTTACAGCCTTGCCCTACATGGACTATAAGTTAGACTACAAAGTGTTTTTTCAATAACGTAGACTTAAGTTATTTACCATCATGCATTGAGAGTTGTTCTTTTTGAGCTGATTGACAATTCATTCACAAAGTTTGGCACGGTTGTAAGCCACAACCCATCTTTATTGCTTTTGGAGACTGAGCCTTAGGTGAATTCTTCATTTATACCCAAACATGACATCTTTTCTGTTACCAATTTACCTGTCTATTATGGAATGCTTCAAATCAGTGTAACTTGAATTTTCTAAACACCTTTCACTGTTGTGCATCTGTTCCAACTTTTTAAGATTCAAAGATTGTTTGGATTTACAAATACAATCAAGCTGCAATGGTGAATTGCACTAGTTCACTACCACTGGGATACAGGGCTTAAAACCCCAGTGGTGCTGTCTGACGTTTACATAGAGATGTGATTGGCTATGTTTAAGGGGAACGCAAAAGGCTTACAATGGATTGGCGTCCTGTCTGGGGTGAAAATATTCTTCCACATGTCTTATACATGCTGGTTAGCAAAATCCAAGTGGGATGTCATATGCCTTTTACTCAACGGTGGCTTCCATCTTATGCTGCAGAGATTGTTGTCCATCCAACAGCTTCTCTGATCACTGCACGGGACCTTCGAAGGACCTCTGGGTGATTTTTTTTTTACTGTTTAGCCCATCTCACCTGAAAGTCCAATTTGGGCAGACAACCAACTGAAGAAAAGATCAAGGTTGTGCCAATCTTCTTCCACTGAAAATTATTGAGGTCACTCTGGAACTGGAAACATTATTAAAGCAAACTAAATGTGTAGATTGGTGGGTTAAAATGGCAGGTCTGTCCATTTAAAATGAAATCTACATCACAATTAAGGTGCAATCAAGGTGTCTGAATATGTTCTCCATCTACGTCCATCCATCCATTTATCTGTTCATCCATTTATCCATCCATCCATCCATCCATCCACACATACATACATTCATTCATACATACTGTATATACATACATATATGCATTTTGGATAAAAATAAACTTTTTATAATTGATGTTTAGGCTGTCCAATGTGATTGTTATTAGTATTTGTGTAAAAGTATCATTGACATGGATGCATACATTGGCATTTTAGAGAGACATACAGTATGCTGTCAATGTCTTTTACTGGGAAGTCCATGGTTATTTCAGCAAGACAATGGCAGACCTTATTCTCCACAGAGTGCATGTGCTTGTCTGGCCTGCCTACAGTTTAGATCTGTCTCTTTTTGAAAATGTTTAATCATGAAGAGACAAATCAGGCAATGGCAGCCACGAACTGTTGAGCAGATGAGGTCTTATATCAAGCAACAATGGTCAACAATCCCTCTTGCAATATTGCTAAATATGTACCCAGTTTCTAAAACATAGTGTAAATAACTGAATTGGTAACATAGTAGTCAATTCTCTACCAACTTTTTAAAAGTGTGTTGCAGGTGTCAGTTACATTTTTTCAATTAAGTTGGTCAGTGAAAATCACACATTCTTGTTTTACTGCATTTTAGAAAAATACAAAACAAATCACCACTGTATTTATTATGTACCTTATGACTAAAAACTATTAAAAACTCATAACTTGGTGCAAGGACTACAATGAGCAATTAAAAAACGCATTTTGCTCTCATTAAAAAAACTTTCACCATATGTTTCATATCTGGATAAATTTATATTTGTAAGGACCCAATCAATGTTTTCGGCCCACAGTATTGCTTTCCAGATATGATGCCAGATCCACAATGGATTGGTAAGTCATCTCTTGGAAATTATTAGGTTAAATGACTGTGCTATATTCTTAATTAACAGACCACAAATAAAGATACATTATATGTGTCCTATCACGTTTCAGTTTTATAAGATGCCAATGATTACTATTGAAAGTGATTTAATAAAAACCCAGCGAAAGTCAAATGTTTCCAAGATCTTTCCACTCAGAAGACTGGAACTTCATTAAAGTTTTATTGGAACATGCCTCCATAAAACATATAGAGCTTGTGGTGGCGTTCTAGGAATTAAAGCAGTTCTTGAGGTGATAGGGTGGCCCTACTATTTATTAGGGCCTAAATATTAATTTATTGTAACTTTTATGCAGATCAATAGATGAAATACAATTTAATAAATATAAATAATAAATATAAAAATAAATATAAAAAAAAACAAAGATCTCGTTCAGAATTACAACGTTTAACATTAGCTATAGTCCAGTTGGCGTTCTATTAGCTATATGTACCGATGTTCCTAAACTGAATGCATATGTATTTATTTATTAATATTGGCGAACAAACGTGTCTACACAGAATCAGTGTTTTTTGGTTAACATATTGTTACCACTCTCGGCTTCTGCCTGCTGAAAGGGTGCCATTAATTACCACTCGCAGCAGCGCGTCTCTTGACCTCGTCGTGACCGCTTGTGTTTAAAGCAGACACCCCAGCATATTGGACATAGTCTTAAATACTCGGTATACAATTTTAACCAGAGGTGCTATATTATTCGTTTTATGTCAAAGTTCAAGCTGGGATATTTTATGTTCCAATGAGTTGATTAAAACATGACTTGTTGATAACGTCGATTTTTTATAACTGTGCAAAAAATGCTTTAAGGCGAGGATTAACTAATTGTCATTACTAACACAAGCTATGGGCCTCATATAATGTTTTATTAGTAGTAGGTGGATTTATTGCCATTCCTAAAAAGAATTAAAAACATTTTACGGGAACATTAATGATTATTGTGTTAATGCAATAGATAATGATTTTCCCTGGGATATGTTTCTCATAGAAAGACGTGAATGTATTTCGCAGGACTGTTGTCTTTCTTTGTGTTTTCAAAATGTAGTATCATTACAGACAGGCCAGATAATTTAACTGCAGTCTAGGTGTTTGAGACAGATTTTTATGATATTTGTTGACAATATATGTCAGTATATAATATTTTATTATATCTTATATGAACATGCTGAAATCACATACATAATTTAAAGTTACAAGTGCATTGTTTTATTAAATACTGTTTACACAGTATTATTATTATTATATTTTATTTTAAATATTATTATCATTTTAATAATAATAATACTCATGTGTTAGAACGTGTAAGAATGTTTAGCCACACCTGCTCATAAATCCAGCAGGTTACATTTATGCAGCAGTAAAATAAGTTATTAACGAATAACTGGTGTTTATTTTTTATTGTTACTTGGGTACGTTGTTGTCACCATATACTATCAATAACACTAATAATAATATGATAAAATTATTTACAGTTGTCCTTGAAAGTAATCTACGAATTTTCTCTCCCCCTGACTTTTGCTTTACCTTTACCCCTTTAGTGTTCGTACTCTCGTTGTTTGGCTATAAAGCTCAGTTCTTGGGGTCACACTCAGTGTAAAGGTTAGGGGGCAAGATCTTCGCACAAAGATTATGGAGATTTTGTTAGCTAGTGGCCCTGGGTGGTGAGCGACACACTGCTCGTATTCTTTTTAAAATGCTTTCGTTTAAAATGTTTTTTAACAATAAATTGTGTATATGTAGAATTTTCAGAGGCTAAGTCAAGAAAGAAAGATGCATTTGAAGGATTTGTTTGTTTTTGTTTGAATTTGAAGACTGGGGATCTAGAAAACTGTGACCTCCGTTTCAACTCAGAGCTTTTTGTTGCTGCTATGACACACAGACGCTCCAAACAATTCCAAGAATTGAGACCTTTCAGCTTTCACTAACTAAATTGCTTTCACAAAAGAGACACAAAAAATACATATACCTACGTACAAAAATTGGCAGTAAAGACTGGCACATGCCTAAATTAATTTAATGACTTTAAATTAAGTATATGCAATAGGACTTTAAAACATGTAACAATAATTATTGATGTTTATACACAACCGAAAGGCTTTGTATCTGGGTTTATTGCCTAATCAATCTTGTAATATTTTTAAATAGTCAGTATTAAGGAATAAAACATAGTCATTGTTCTAGAGTCTTAATCTAAAATCTTTTAAATCTAAACTGCAAAAGAAAAAATCCTCTAACATGAGTAAAGATTTTTTCGACCTGTTTCCTATTTTAAGACACGGACAAAATACACTCTGCTTCAGTTAACTTGGATTCCTAATAAAATATTACAATATTCCATACGTGTACATCAGAAGATAAAATAACATTTTAACTCCTGTATTTATTGTAAAATGATTCAAACTGTCAACATTTCCTACATTTGCTTAAGTCTTGTGCACATAACCGATTATTTATGTCTACAATCAAATTAAACGAAAACTAAACTAAAAACTCGACGTGTGTTTAAAATAATATTCTTTTTAATAAATTTAACATCCACTGGGAAGTTGAAAAAAACATTACAAACTTTGTGAAACAAATTACAACACCAGTGACTTGATCTTATCTCGTCACACCTAAAATTCGGGCAACCTGCCTTACCAGTGCAATGCGGTCTGTTTTGCACATGTACATGCGCTTATTATTTCTTTTTGAATTTGTTTAATGTTGTTATTGGTAAATAGTTAAGTGGGTACATTAATTATATTGCTTTACAAGTTTTAACAACTTCAAGTTGAAGCTTAGATAGTTCTGGATGTGTTCTGCTTTTTGTAGGCCTGTACTTGAATCAAGAATGTTCTGCTTAAAGTACTTGAACTTTTATTCTGTCAATTTAACTGAACTGTTTAAAACATTTTAACCTTTTTATTTTATCTTCATTTAAATATTTAAAAATGTTTACACTCTTTAACAAGTTGTGTTAAAATTTTACTTAGATGTTTTGACTTCTTTCAAGCTTTAAATTACCTGACGAATATATACCTCCCTGTTGGTAAAGCAATTTTTAGCAGACCATGAGTTCATCGCTTCTTTTGGTCATCCGGCATAGACCAAGGGCATTGCCATCAGATGTCCGCACTGTGCTGGCACATCAAAACAACAAAAACCCACAATAAACCAAGAGTACTGACGGTTTCCTTAGGAAACTTACGAGGGCGCACACAGATTGTACCTGAGAGAGTCAGGTCACTAGTTAGGAAAGGTCGGCCAACCCCGGCTGAAATGCAACTAATGGAACAGAAAATATGCCCTTAAAGTGAACTCGACTTCTCACTGTTGCGCCATACTTCAATAAAGTAGCTTTTCAGTCTCCCGCCATGGAGGCGACAGCATCTCGAATGAGCTTGTCGGGATGCTGCGATCTAGGCGTGCACATTCATTTCTCTGCTGTCGAAGCACATAATAGACTCTCAATGCCGTGTTGGGCTTAAGCTTTTCCAGTTTGTTTTTAACATCATGTTTATGCAAGTAAGGGTTTCCCGAAATCTGGGCTTTCCGTTTATTATGGTTATGGACTGTCAATGCGTTTCGTATTTTGATTTTGTCTCCGTTTTTAGTAAGCACCTATGTCCAGTGCAGTACAAATGACTATTGGTGCCGCAGATGATCGATGGTCTAAAATACCTCTCTCCTTTGTGCCTCACAGCCCCCCACCTAGCAAGCCGTTGTATAGTCTTCATTCAAGTCAGGACGATTTACTATTAATCAACCTCTTTCCTTATTTTTGTAAATCTTTTTAATATGGTTACTAAAGAGGCCAACATGAAACGAAAAATACGTGAACTGTAACGAATTCTTTCGCCAATAATGAACAATTTCAGGTGTAAATATTTAAGAATAGAGAAAAAAATCACCAGCGTCCTCATCTTAAGGTCTGTGATGAAAAGTATTTATGGCGGAATGCTATTTGTTTAGTTTAGGATTCTAGTATGATTGCAATGCAAACGATTTTAACGTGTTTATGCCAGTGCGGTTTTTGTCTGTATTCGGAGCCCTGGGTGAAGGTGATGACGTTGCTTTGGATGATACCGAAAGGAACACACGGGTTAATGGGAAGGTACACACAATGAATATGAAGACCCCAAAACGTTTTCCTATACTAAAATTTAAAAAAATATACTCCGTGCACTCCAATTTAGTAATTTTGCAAATAAATAACACAGGCTATAACACAAATCCTTTTTTTGCAAAAAGCATTTTGCAGTGAGTTGACAACAGACACAACCAGTGTCGATGCAAAAGATTTTGTTAAATAAAATTTTTATTTTGACATATATTTTAAGGAAATGTTTTTGGAATGTTTATAGGCTACAAACGAAAAACAATGTTAGTATTCCAAAGGCTTGTAAGGTTGTCCTCGAGTGTGAATTTTGTACAAATTTAGTAAGAATTGCATGAATTTCCGTTGAGTTTTATCAGAAGCCATCAGCCTCTTTAAGGTAATGAAATTTTTTTTATTGTATATTCTTGTAAGTCAATGAGCAGAAAACACAAATTATTATACAAAATTCCATGTTTACGTTTGAGTCCTAATAGCTCTGTAAAGAATCTGCTGCAAGTAACGACGTAGATTATTTAACTAATAGCATTGGTTTTATTCATGTGTTTGTTTATTTACTTATTTTAGCAGTCACGTTCCAAACAATAGTAAATATAAAAGTGGAGACATAAACGGTCATATTTAGAAACGCCGAATTATGTGCAAGTAAAGAGTAAAAACAGGCCATATCTTGCAAAAATTAATAAATGCTTCAATATGTTTTTACTGCATTTACTGCATACTGTATGTGGTTTTAGTATACATATTTCAATATCCCCAAGCATTGGAGAGCAAATGGCGTACATTTTCTTAATGAATAGGCTATACCGTTGTGCTTTTAATTAAGTCAATTTAATTAGGTTTTTTTATTTATTTATATTTAACCAGTCTTTATATTGGAAATCTAGTCTCCTTGTTAATAAAATTAAATTCACCCAAGTCTAAAACTAACAATTTTATTGATCAATATTATCACAAATACACTAAACTAGTTTATTGCATCTCACAATCATCTGGTTTAATAAGCTAAACACAACGTCATCACAACAAAAGCAAATTAATTAAAAAATCTTAACCTGTTCATACGACATTTAGCTAACAGCGTGATGTTTCAGATAACAAAAGAAGTTCAAGATCACTATTGTAATAGTCATTTTATGTACAATATAAAAACAACTTCCCCCAGACTCTTGTGTGAAATAAATAGAACATTTGTGCACTTCACCTTGGCAGCTGGGCTCAAAAAGGCCCACACAACATGTAAATATAGTGTCCATAATCTGCCTGGTGCAAAATCCATTTTACATTAAGGAGAAAGTATCTTGTGTCAGTTAATAAATTAAAACCCTGTTTCGCATAAAAAATTATAGGTATTCGCAATAATCCATGCTATATAACATGCATTTTATATAACTGTGGACTTAAAGCAAATCCTTCGGACGCACAAGATACCTACGGAGAAAAAAATCAAAATATAATTTATAAATAGGTCAGTCATTTTGAGAGCTTTGTTTTCCTTCTCTCTTAGGAGGAGTTCTTTTATAACCTTGTAATATCCTCTCCTCGCTCGGATCCGGAGAGATCTTCGTTGGATGCCATGGTGTTACTCGTTGAAGCAGTTGCTACAATGCCAGCAGCTGAGCCTGTGTTGGAGCTGGAGGACATGCCGGACGACGAGGATCTGACTTTGGTGTTGGGTAGCCTATGATCTTTTTTCCATTTCATCCGGCGGTTTTGAAACCAAATTTTTATTTGTCTCTCAGAGAGAACCAAAGAATGAGCAATCTCGATACGTCTTCGTCGTGTTAAGTAGCGGTTATAGTGGAATTCCTTCTCCAGTTCTAAAACTTGCTGGCGGGTGTAAGCAGTTCTAGACCGCTTGGGCTCTCCTCCATTGTAACTAGAGTTCACTGGAAAAAGGAAAAGAGAGGGGAATGGAAGAAAGGAAAAAGAAAGAGAGGGGCAGCGAGGAAAGGAGTAGGTAAACAAGCGTGTCTGAAAAGAAATTGTGACAGTAGGGTAGGTAGCAATGGTGTAATAGGGGTGAGATATATTTTAAAACTTAAGCACGGGTTTGTAATGGGCCAAAACTCGCAACGAATTTATTGTAAATTATTAATGAAACACAATAAAGCTTAGTTTTTTTCCCTTTAGTCCCAAGTCTCCCTCCCTCTCGCACTCATACATAACGAGAGGAGCCACATGGCGATATGACTGCCTAGAGTATACCTCGGCTATAAAATTTATGGCGGGTGTAATTACCAATGCCGAGTCGTAAATCCGCCTCAATTGTGCCATTTCAAAGGCTTCTATCCTATCGTGGCAGGGGACGGCCAGGCGAATGAGGCTAAAAGGGGAGTGAGGCAGACGCAAAGACAGTTTGTATGAGAGAGTTAGAAAGAAGGGCAGAGCTTTGTGGCGCTACACAAGTTACATACCGGTACTGACGTGAATTTTCTTCATCCATGGGTACACAACTGGCTGCTTGGCCGAGGCTGTGCTGTTGGGATGCTCCGGAGTGACTTGGTTGCAGGCTGAAGTGGCAGCCGGTGGAGTTGCCGGAGAAAGGGGTAATTGGGGGGGCTCACATGAGGCAGGCTGCCCTTTTCCGAGCAGGTGACCTGATTGAGGTAGTCCATGTCCTCTCTGGGCATCGGGCTCTGGGATGCTAGCGCAATTGTACTGGCGCTCCTGGTAGTTTCCCCGGGAAGGGTACAACTCCTGGTGGTGATGCTGGTAGCCGCCGTCCCTGGCGCGGTAATATTCGGGACTGTGCTCAGGGATGTAGTTATTTTGCGAATATTCCTCGCAAGGAGGAAATTTCGGATCGATGTAGCTAGAGTCCATCAAATACGAGCTCATGATCATTAATTTCAGGAGTGGGAAATAATTTTTCTAGCTTTGGCGTTTTTCTGCTCCATAAAGCCCTCCTACTAGCGAGCAACCCCGTAAAGTTACTTTGACCACGTGACTCTTGGCTCCAATAGCAACGGGCGAAGCAGTCCCGGATAAGGAACCAAAGCGTTTCAGAAACAAATCTTCAGTTTTCCGCCATTGTGTAGGAAATCTCTCTCTCTCTCTCTCTCTCTCTCTCTCTCTCTCCTAGCATCTTAGGGCCCGTCCGTTTTTGCCACACGTGGGCAAAACCCCCTCAAATAAACACATGTGCAATAACCCCTTAAACAAACCAGTGAATGAAGGTATTTAGCATATTAAGCTTTGAATTTATGTAAAACTTCTGACGACTGCACCATTCTTAAACAAACAATAAAACAACACAAATTATTAATATTGTAAAAGTGTAATTATGTAATTAACTATAAAACCTCAAAGTTAGTTGTCACGAATATAATGTACATTTGTAAAACGAGATTTTATTAGTCGTATTATCTTAATAATAAATCTTATTTTTAAAGTTGCTGTAAAACATGACTTTGGTTTGTGCCCATTAAGTACTATTCATGCTGCTCTTTTGTTTCGTGGATTTCAAGTCGCCCATGTATTCCTGTAGAGACGTATTTGTGATTTTGATTTTTGGACACAAATTCGGTTCTACAGGGTACACATATAGACAACTATTTAGAGATGTGTCCACCGTTAAGTGGTGTAAATTATCATTTAAAGTCTTGACCCCATATTTCATATTTCTTCAGAGAACGGCCTCTGATGGCACTTTGTTTCCAATGGTTTTATGGAACATATGTGGTCAAGAACAAGTCAGTATTTGTTTTGCAACTAATTCTCAGTTTGCACTATCAAATATAAAAGTTGTTTTATTATTTATCACACAAGTCGTGTTTTAAATTTGCGTATTTTGCATCTAGGTTCATGTATACGCAGTTATTAGATATTGACAGTTTTACGATCAGAAATTTTTTTATTGTCAATGTATTTTCAATGCCCACGAAAAAAAAAATCAACTACTGTTGTGCAACCCGTAAATTGTGGTGATTTTGACTTTTTATTCTATAGCACAATGACTTTTGACAGAGAAATCAAATCACATACAGACTGATACGACTAAAGGTGATATGTACGGTCACGGTGTTCTATACTTGTTTCCGAACTTTTTACTGATTTAGTAAACTTTTTGGCAGAACACACCAGTGGCTCAACAGAACCTGGTTTAATGGCTTTAAGCTCCAGGAATTTGGCCTGGATTATAAACTTGATTTGTTCCAGTTCGACTTCTCAATTTAAAAACACAGTCCAACATCCACTGCCTGACTTGTTTATTATAAAACGGTGGTGGTATCAAAAAGTCATACAACAAAAAGTAATTATTTTTACCTTATTATTACAACCCCCTGTCCGCAGTTATTTCATTTACATTTACATTTTTAGCATTTAGCAGACGCCTTTATCCAAAGTGACTTACAGTACTATTACAGTATACAATCTGAGCAATTGAGGGTTAAGGGCCTTGCTCAAGGGCCCAACAGCAGCAACCTGGCAGTGGTGGGGCTTGAACCAGCAACCTTCTGATTACTAGTCCATACCCTATCCACTAGGCTTTCTGCTGCCTCTTTGGTATTTACTCACACTGAACGAATAAATTATTCTCGTTTACATGTTAGAAAACAAAACAAGAACAGTTTACATTGGTATTCATTAGTTTTATTGATCTTCATCTGCAATAATTAATTTAAAATATAATGACAAAAGTCGTGTGTTACTGAACTTGGGACTATGTCTCAGTTATCAATAAGAGATTACGTACTATTTTGCACACACACACACACAAAACCTCACACATACACACGTTTACTCATTGCTGAGAGAAAGAAGCATCTTCTTTTCAGTCATTTACTTTCAAACTGCAAGTTTCTAGGTGCACCCCACATGAATATTCAGTCATGAGCACGGCGTGCACAAAGCGCGCTCATGACAGCACTGATGAAAAATAAGTATCTGTTGTTCCCCAGGGTTTATTGTGCACGTTATTAACATATGACCGCCGCGTAACCTGCATGTCCACATGGCCTGCATTTTTCCTTCTAGCTTTTAAATAAACAGGTTAAGAGGACAGTAGGCTACATCTTTCAAAAAATATTTGTTCCGAAATT
This sequence comes from Trichomycterus rosablanca, assembly GCF_030014385.1. Lineage (NCBI taxonomy): Eukaryota > Metazoa > Chordata > Actinopteri > Siluriformes > Trichomycteridae > Trichomycterus > Trichomycterus rosablanca. Next base: position 23,020,458 of record NC_086006.1, on the reverse strand, counting down.
CCTATAGGTTATGACCTAGTTGAAAACGCATTAAAAACCTTAAGATTAATGATGTTTTTTGTCTGCATCGTATTTATTGTATTCGCATTTGTGTTCTTTGTTGCACCGTTTCTGGTGCAACGTTCTTTTCATTGTACTTGTACATAGCTGAAATGACAATTAAGTCTCTTGAATCTTGAATGTAAAATTAAGTTTAACTTTGTTAGGGGCAAACTGGTTTTAAATGTACACGAGAATGTGTCAGTAAGCTTCGCAAACCTCCTCTTACATAGGCTATCGCATATATGCTTACAGTAAGTACGATTTTTATAGTCCACCCCCACCAGGCTGAAAAACGCCCTCTTCTACCCACTCGAGCCAGCTCCTATGCTGTGGACGCATTTTAATATTAGTTAGACAGCCTGACCCTCGATTCACCTCCCGCGTTTGACTTGTTCCAATAGTTCACTGCCAAGCTGTTATTGATGAGAGAACAGCAATGAATTCCTTCTGCACACAAATGGCCCTAGCACCCGCACCAAGCTCAATAACTAGTTATTGAGAGACTTGGGGAGGGGTTCAGGCCCGCGGGCGAACTTGTTTCATTTATATGTTAGTGATTTTTGGTTCTTTTTCTTTTCTTTTTTATTTGTATAGGGTATTATGGCTAGATGGTTGGGCAGATGGATGGATTGATTGAAGATTAATAGTTTATTTTATTACAGGAACTGCAACTGCTTGACAGTTTTGGTTGTTTATATTGTTGTTGCTTACCATCGAAATGTGTGAATAATATAACAAAATAGAGCCAAATATAAGTTTCATAATATAAATTTTATTTAAGGGTTATTAATCAGACAAGGGTATGATTTAAAAAGCAGTACCTTCAGATTTTTTCTAATTTTGGACAAGTTGGGACGATCCATTTCACAAAGATTTTAGTCATCATTGTCAGTGAAATTAAAATTGTTTTTCTGTTTGTTTTGCCTCGGTTTTTGATAAATACTGCCCTTTGGGTTTGTTTTTTAGTGACTCAGAAATAGGCAGGTGATTGTTATGTCATTGGAAAAAAAACTGAGTTACATGCATACATATAAATGTTATTTCTGTTTGCGTTTACTATTTTTAAATTGGCTAGAGAGAACTCTAGAGCAAGTAATTGTGGTAATGTCATTCAGTGTAGCATAAATCATAGAATATTTAAAATAAAGCTTTAAGTGATCTTAAATAAAGTATCATAAGGCAATTTTAATTTGATACATATAAATATGCTATAATAAATAAATATTATAAACCACATTATTGGTTTATTTTAATTAACCTATACTGTTGGGCCGTATACAAATGATTGTAATTAGGTCACAAGAGTTTTGGACTACGCTTTATTATATACGAAGATCATATCCACACATTAGTATCTGGATAGACTATCAGTGTCCCTCTGTAAAACTTAACAAAGCCTGAAAAACATAAATTACTTCAATAAAATATGTAAAGCTTATTTATTTGTTTCAGCATCTGTGAATTAATTTGCTCTGTAAATAATGTTTTTTGTTGACTATCCACCTTTTGTTTTCAGGGGACCTACGATAGCCATCTCATAAAATGGCATTTGATGATTGTTTTGCTGAGGCATAACACTCGCAAACAATGTTTCTGATAACCGTGACTGCTTTCCTTTATCATGATCAATTATTAGCATGCTATGTTATTTATATGTTGCTGGTTGGAACATACAAACACCAAAACTTTTAAATAAACAGAATGCGGGCAATTGTAAAGAAATTAAATTATAGTGTAACTTGTTTTTTGCCATTCATGCCATTTCTGCATGTTTAATTAAAATATCAAGAGGGGTTTTCATTTAATTTTAAGGTGATTTGTGTTGTTATAACGAAGACCGCTCGGGTTATCCTTTCTATTACTTGATGACAGCAACCTGACCCCGAATGCAGATTAGAGAAACAGTGGTATAAAACAGCACCCCCTACTGGTTGTTGCTACTTTTATTTATGTACTTATTTTAATTTCATAGTAAAGGGTGAATGCTAAACTGGGCACTTTACTAAAATAGACAATTATATATTTTTTAGTTAACTGAGAAGAAAAAAACAGAGGAATAAATGTAACAGTGCTATTACTTGTGCTCTTATTTACTGTTATTTAATGCTTATTCAGAGACTTTATGTCATGCTTAATAATACACTTCGCTATATATATTTCAAGAACAAATATATATTTAAAAGTTGCCAACATGCCACGTTTGATAGGACTCTTGAAATATATTGGTGTTTTTATAAAACACTTGTAATACCTTGGTGGTTTGAAGGTACGTATAATTAATAATTAATAAATCAAATTAGAACAGTATCTTCCACTCTCTGATGTATCTGCGTATAGAATGTGCATGACGTGTACGCTATGTGTTGGTTTAATACGTTTTGGTTTGCGTTTCACAAAAGGTTAATTATTGGTGATTAACGAAAAAATGACATAAGTTATGTACATACCTGAGTTATACTTGTTTCTTATTTCCTTGCACGCTATCAAAAACGAAAAATAAAGTGCAAAGATTACGCAAATCTGGTATCTAGTTAAAAAAAATTAAATTTTATTTTAATTAGCACGATAAGCAAGAGTTAGTATTTATGTTTTGTAAAGAGATTATTTAATTCAGTTTGCACTTCAGTGCCAATATTGTATTATATTTATTTTGTATATACCACAGGTGTGTATTTATAAAACTTGACTTTCAGATATGTTTTCATTGGCCTGGTGTTGACATTTTCTTTCAGTAAAAACACAATCTTCTTGGACTTCAAACATTCTACATTGTACAATGTTCATATGAGCTTTCGTAAGTATTTAAAATATTTGAATTATTTTGCTGTAGTGACTGATAAGTGGCCAATGCTTTGTGCTGGGAGACCAGCTTGACCAGCATAAAGTTATGCTGGCAATAAAACAGCACGTAGCACAGAGTGTTTATAACAACAGATGCTAGTTAACATCAACATCAGTAAATTGTTAAAAGGTTTTCTCTCTTTTCTGTGTGTTTTAGTAACATAGCTGTTCTGCCTAAACCAGTGCACTAATCAGATGCCTTGCATGCGCCTGCTTTACAGCAACTCCAGCATAAAATTAGCACTCAACATTTTATACAGACAATAGAACAGGTTTTGGGAGCGGAAACAAGCTTAGACCAGCAACTAACCGCTTAATAAAAACTAACAGACTCTATGGTTTAAGGCAAAACTGCATTGAGGCCCATAAAGCACTTACTGTTTTATTTATAAATAGCTTCGAAAAAATCGTAAGATTTCAAAAATCAATTTGGGAAGCTTGTGGGGAAAAGGATCCCTGGTCAAGCACATACATTGTTTCAGTTGTATTGGATCATAAATAAAATTTAAAAACTGTATAGGTTTCCCCATAGTTGAAGTACAGCCTTACGCAGAGTGGTGTAAGGTTTTATGTTTATTTTTAAGTGTTATGTTGACAACATAACCTGTGACGCATCAGTTATAAGTCGCCTATTTCACCCCCAAGTTAGCACTAATAATAATAATAATAATAATAATAATAATAATAATAATAATAATAATAATATGCAGACTCAAACAACCCACTAAATCACAACTAAGGTGACCTTTAGATTACCATCTATATTAACTTCAAATTCTATTTTGACTTTTATTTTTTATTTTCGAGATTGATTGTATCAGCTCATGCTGAGACTTTCTCCTAAAAGCTAAGGAAATTATTTATGTGTAATCTATACCTTGTGTTATACATTCAGGAAATTAAAAGATAATATTTAAAATTAGGCCTAATGAACACAACTGTAACCATATTTTGCTAAGTAATATAAAAAGACAATCTCCGAATTGCCTTACAGAAGAAACCTTTAGATATTATATTCAGCAAATAAACAGTAATTGTTCGTCAAAAATGTATTACTACCTGTAGAGATGGGTTAAATGTTTTATTTACAAAATAAAAAGACAATTACCCCAGCATGTTTAAACTCTTGCATAAAAAGAAAACAATATATACAGAAACTTGTAACCAGACAATTATTATTATTATTATTATTATTATTATTATTAGTAGTAGTAGTAGTAGAAGTAGTAGTAATAGTAGTTTTGTTGTTTGTCTTAATTATTATTATTAATCATGTTTTCAAATCACGCATTTGTCATTAGGTTGTAGTACAAATTTAACATATTTATATGCAGGTCAACATATCTATCTAGTACAGATTTAACATAACTTATATACATTGTCTGAACACCAACATGTCTTAAACTACATGGCTTTTATTTTATTAATAGATTTGTTTGTTAAATGTTAATAAGTTTTAATAATTTCCAGGCAACAGATTAATACAGAATACTTTCTGTTTGCCTATAGTCGCGTATGTTGCGCGGACTGCCCTGTACATGACCCCACTGCAAAACACTGCAGCTCTGCCCTACACATGACCTGCCATAATGTCTAATAGAAGATATATATGCACTACGCTCTAGGCTCTCATCTGCAACCCAATGCAAGAACTCAAAACACTCTCTGCATCCCACTACCAGTTTTCCACAACAAGCACAGATCATTGCATAATCAGGTTTTACAATAAGAAAATTTTACCAGAATAAAAAATAAGAAAAATTTAATAGAAACATGTTATTTAAAAAAGTAACAAATAAACTAAAAATAAACTCAAATAAACAATAAAAAAACTGAACAATGTTTATTATACTTTCTAAATTTCTGAAAGATTTACAATTAATTTACTAAATCTGAAAAGATGTACATGTCATATTAAGCACTACAATAAATACTTTCTTTAAAAAACTATTTCCGATCAATCCCCGAAAAGTTTTCCAAAGGAGAGCATTTAAATTAAAACGAGAAAACTAGATTAACTTACTGCGACCGCCAGGGATCCAGTTGAGAGAGACGAGCTCTGCTTTTGCCTGACCGCCTAGCCTGACACAAGACGCACTAACAGCCCTACAGCCACTCTCTTTTGGAGATAAGGCCAGCCAACAGCTGCAATTGCGAACAGTTAAGATTATATATGATGCAAATACATTGAAGGTTTGTCAGGTCTTCCAGGCCATAAACCCACTATAATGACCCCACGTGCTTTCCTTGAACCACTCTTGGTTCTTGCTTAGGGCAATTGGCATAAATAACCCTCAAAACGTCAAAATACGTGGCGAGAAAGCTAAAAAGAGGACTTACTTTACAAAACCAACTAGTACCCACATGTGTGATAAAACTGTGTGTAATGGTTAAGGCAGCAAATGTTGAAACCAAAGAAGGCAACGGAATATCGTGAAACACCGATGTTGGTGAGTACCCGAGAAGAAAAAGCATTTACAGCAAGAATAGTTGCTTAAATAGGTCAATCTGTCAAGTTAACGTACAATAACTTGTTATAAACGTTGTAACTTGTATTGTCAAACTTGGGTGGCTGACCGTGACAAAATTACTCAACTTTTTTACATAAAAATAAATAAATAATATGTACAGTAAAGCATTCGGCTCACTACTGGGAAGCATTTTAAAATAATTATACCTATACATGCAATGTTTGAGAGTCTATGTTTAAACCGTGTTAAACCTTTAAATGGAATCCGTGCGCAATGCAGCCACAAATTCTCAAGTTTTAGCTCATGTGTTCAAAAGGAAAGAGTTGTCACTTCTTTAGAGATGTAGGAAATGCAGTAAAACTTTACTGAGGTCATAAAATTTTATGCGCCTTAGTTTGAGGGCTACTGTAAATTGACCCAGGGGAATGGAGCTGGGAAACCCTTTTGTGCCTCATCGTTTGGTTCACCTGTTTGTATGTAAAAACAAGTAAATTTACGTACAATTGTAAAATAAATAAATAAATAATCATGTTTTCATACAATGTTAGTGGTGTTTTGGATATTATTCTATAAGAACATTACAAATTCAGAGATCAAGTGACACAACAATTGTGTAATGACCAGGTTTTGATCGGTTTCATACATAAATATTTTATACAGACCAAGTACGACTACTTACAAGTTCAGTGTGAACTTTACCCTAACAGCAAATGTTGAATATTTAAATAACAAAAAATAAGTTTTGTTTTGCACATCTTTGCATTTTGTGTATAAGGGTTACAAATGGTGTATGCATTTTGAAGTAAAAGAGAGAAAACGCGGAATAACCGTTAATATATTCTATTGGCTTACAAACAAAATGAAATACATATATGGTCAATGACATGTTTAGTGTGTGTCCAAATTAATAGTCTACAAAACTCACATATTTAACATGACACTGACCAAAATGGCCATTGCTTAAATTGCTTTTCTTACAAATATACACACTAAACTTTCAGATGTGTTCAAACACTTACAATAAACATTCTAACATCATTTACATGTAACACATTCCTGTCGTTTTATTGCAGCGAACAGTGAAAAGAAAATTGCGTTACGTGCACTTCTTTACTGTAGCTCGCTTTACTCATGGATTTACGTCAAACAGTGCAACAATCAGACAACTTAAATACAGGAAGCAAATCAATTAATAGTAAAACTTAAAATCACAGATAACAAAATAAATAATACTTAAAATTCCTCACAAAAAATTCATAATACATTAAAACTATAATAAAAATTCCCGGAAATAAATTACGTTTACAACAACAACAAAAATCTTTTACTTTAGTTTAAAATACGTTTTGCATGGGCGTCAACAAAATATTCCTCCTCATACTCAGTGTATCCAACTTAACTTACATACATATTACAAAAGGACATTAAAATATATAATTGCTTATTTAATTATTATTTTTAAAAAACGAAGCATTGATGTTTTATAAACTATGTTGCATGTTAATCATGTGCATGTCTAACTGCTAAACCACGTAATTATTTTAATTATACTGAACTTTTAAGCTTTAATTTTGAGTCCTTCTTCCACTTCATGCGACGGTTCTGGAACCAAATTTTAATTTGCCTCTCATTTAGGCAAAGATTATTGGCAATCTCGATTCGCCTGCGACGTGTGAGGTATCGGTTGAAATGGAACTCTTTCTCCAACTCCAATGTCTGGTAGCGGGTGTAACTGGTTCGTGACCTTTTACCGTCAGAGTCTGGGTAGCATCAGAAAGATACTGGTTATATTCATGTTTCTTTTACAGTCACATTTACATTAATGGTATAGTGATGTGTGATAGCAAGTATGTTAGACATGCTGATGAATCTTTATGCAATTAAAAATGTTGGATGCATTTAAAATCATGGGTAAACTAAAAATGGAAACAAAACCGAGCTTTATCTTAATACACAAAATTGTATTAAATTATGTTATGTTATTCACACAGTCTAAACAAACAGCTAACGCCAGGCTAAATGTTATTCCTTCTATGCAGCAGTAGTGCTCAGCTCCAGTTAGTGTTACAGTTTCACAAAAATCAGATAGATAGATAGATAGATAGATAGATAGATAGATAGATAGATAGATAGATAGATAGATAGATAGATAGATAGATAGATAGATAGATAGATAGATAGATAGATAGAATTTTCAAAATACTATAGGCACAACTGTAAGGTTAAACTATTATTTCCCTAGTTTTGGTCCAAAGAACAATCTTTCTCAATTTAAAATCCGACTCCATGTGCTTAAAAAGTAGTAATGCACTTTTATTTACAGGATTCAAAACACATTTGAATGTCTCATTTTGCTTTTTTAATTCTTTTATCCAATTATATCGCAGTAAATTTGGCAGCAGATCACAGTAAAGGGACAGGTTTACGAGGTTTACGTGTTGCCTTTGTCATAAAATTTACGACCACCGGTTTTATTATTTCCTGCTTTTGGCCTATAAAGCTCAAAAAGTAAAGTACGGAGGGACTAGAACGGAACACGATGGATACGTAATAATGAACATGATAGGTATGTATAGTCTCCTCATTTTAGAAACAAATACATTAAAGTCAACTTTACCGTGTAGTTTGGTCATCCACGGAAATATCTGCGGTTGAGACTGTGTCTGACGTTCACTCGAGTTAGTTCTTGGTTTAATAGTTGCTGTGGTCTCCAGCTTCATTTCGCAGACCTGGGTCTTGTCGCTGGATTTCTCTGTAACTTCCCTAATCTCTTCGGCTTTTTGGCTCAGCAGTCCGTGACTGAGCAAGTTGTACCCCTGTGTACTGACACGGCTTGGGGGACTCAGCGCAGCACAAGCCTGGTTATGTGGGGGAGTGTTAATCCTGACACGGTGCATATTCGTCGCCTCACGTTTAGGGGAGTCGGAAACGACTTGAGAATCTAAGTCTCCATTGAGATTGAGCCCTCCGTAAGCGTACGCGGAGTGCTGAAACTCTGGGAGAGTCCCATAGTTGCCAAAAGTATGCATGCTGTAGGATGGTGCATCGTGTGTTTGCTTACAAAAAGAGTTTCCCACGTACGAGCTCATTCTACTTTGCTGAGACATCAAACAGAAGCACCTAGTTACCCCGGAATTAAAACAAACAAATTGTTTGCATTCGCTGATATTATTTGTTGGTTTTCATTAGTCTCTTTTAGGAGTTGAGGGGGTTTGCTGTAAAAAGAGCGGGATTTATAGGTGAGGGATATCGTTTGGTTTTTTCACGATGCAACGTATAATGCCCAAATATGGGATGCTGAAATAGAATCACGTGCAAATCTTGGCCACTCATAAATTGGCGTGATTCCCAAGAGTTTATTGATGAATAAGGTAAACGTGTCCTATAACTTGGTTGAATAAAGATCATCTAGGAGACTGGCCAAAAAGGGAAGCGACAGTTAGACAAGAGCGTCATCTGGTGTCCGATTTTGGGCAAAACTCTCTCTCTCTCTCTCTCTCTCTCTCTCTCTCTCTCTCTCTCTCTCTCTCTCGCAATTCAATTCAATTCAAATATAGGCATTCGTATTGCGAAAGCTCAGTTACAGATTTAAGAAACAGATAACAATGTTAATAATAAAATATAAAAAAATATAAAAATATATAAAACAATAACTCACACGCACTCGCGCACAAACTTGTACTTGTTACGTTCGACGTTTCCTTTTATTTATCTTGAATAAATATTGTTGTATTATTGTATAATTAATGTGTTGCTAAACTGCAGTTCTAAGATGCAACGCTAAATTTTCTCTGATTTTTCACCCTTTTAAAGATTAATTGTTGGCAGTTTATCGTATTAAACATAAATTAACTAAATGACGTAGCTATATACATCATGTCTGCTTGATTAATTGCACCAAACAATATACTGAGTTATACTTTATTCTAGAAAATAATTTGTAGTATTATATTTGTTGAAAAAAGATTATTCTTATCACATTACTAAAACCTCTTTTGTCCATTAGTTTGTGTAAAAATGTTTTTTTTTAATAAGCAATGTCATTAAAATGACATAAAACAATCTTTAAATAGCATTTTACAAAAATAAATTGATACAAATAATAACAAATTAAGATTTTATAAGTAGTTTCAATAAAGTAATATAAAAACACAAAACAGCATTCTCTCTCAATCTCCTCAGTTTTGATCCGTTTGATGGCTCAAAAAGCACAAATTCATAATTTTAAAATATTTTATTAAATAGTAAACAGACAAAACATAACACCAACCATTTGTAAACCAAATAATATATTTGGTTCTATCAAACTTGTATTTATTACTTAACGACAGTTTAATGAACAAAGCTGTATAGGTGGGACAACATTACATTCACCAAACAGTAAATAGTTAGCCAGTTGCGTTTCGGACGTACAGGCACTGATGGAATAGAAACAGATAAATATAATTTAAAAAATAATAATTTAAGTTGCTTAACCCTTTACTACTGCCGCATTTGTAAAAATCAAACGATAACAAAAGATTACATATGCATAAACTAATTCCTTCACATTTTGTACGAAAATGTTCTGTGTTTACATTATATGCGAAATAAAGATCCCGGTTTATAATAAGTTGTATACAATATTGCTATCTACAAACCTAAAGAAACACAACAGCATGTAATTGGTGTGATTGATTAACGCACATATAGCGTCTAAAAGTTTATCTGCACTGCCCAAACAAAAGGCAGAACACTGAAAAACAAATATTTGCAAGCTGCATAACGTTGCATCTTGATTCATGCGGAGGCATCTCCCCTTTTTGTGAAAACAGTGAGGATGTATAGGTGTAGAATAATATGCAATCCATGCAGGTTATGTATTTAATCGATACAAACATAGGTAGTTTTGTTGCAGTTGTGTATGTATGCATGTATGTATAAACACACACCCACACACACACACACACACACACACACACACTACTCTTTTTTTTTAACTTCGTCCTCTTGCTTGCTCTGTTTTTCTGTCCCCTGGTTAGGACTTGTCGATTCGGTCTCCGTTGTAGTCGAAGTCAGGTTGGTTTCTTTTTTCCATTTCATGCGTCGGTTCTGAAACCAGATTTTAATTTGACGCTCTGTTAGGCAAAGAGCATTGGCAATCTCAATCCGTCTGCGCCTGGTCAAGTAGCGGTTGAAGTGAAACTCCTTTTCCAGCTCCAAAGTTTGGTATCGAGAGTAAATCTGTCGACCTCTTCTTCTGTCTGACCCATAGCCAAGTCCTGTTTGCAAAAATGTAAAGAGAAAAAATAAGGAAATGATAAAATGAAAAAATACAGGCAGTGTTACTAACCATTACAGTAAAAGTGTAATGGTTAGTGTGTGTGTGTGTGTGTGTGTATTGATTTACCATACATCTATTGACTACACACAAGAAAATATTCCTTACTTTCATGTGTCTTTACTTAAGCTTTATTTCTAATTATATCTTTTTTCTTTTCATTAATATTATACATAAAATATTTCATTCAATGTTTAAAATTTGCATTTAACTTTTCAATATATCAAGTTTTTTGCGCCAAAAATGTAATGTATTTATAGTGCTTATGTGCCAAATGGGAACTGCCTCTTTGGAAAAAAATGCGCTTTGATAGTCTGGCGATTTAGTAGTGGTTAATGGGGCCATAAAATGTAGGCTCTGTGTTAATAAAACATATCGTAAAAGTGAATCACTCGACTAGGGTAAAATTGCTTGCCAAAACGTAAACTCACCGCTGTGCGAATTCATGCGCTGCATCCACGGGTAGATCTGGATCTGGTTTCCCCTGTGCTCCTGCGCTACGCCTCGACCTTGTTCCAGGCTGTAGTCCTGACCTACGTGGTTCTGAGCGTTGATTCCCATACTAGTTTGCCCGCAGCTGGGCAGCACTTCCTTGTCTTGAAGAAACACGTTGGATCCATACTCGTATGCTCCCCTGCTTGACCCAAAAACAACGTTGTCTTGATGCGAATAAAAGGGGGACGCGTAAATTCGGTTTCGTGTAACCGTGGAGGCATAAGACGGAAAATGTCTGACCTGATCGTACGTATTTGTACTTAGTGGCATGTTGGGCATAACGTCTTGACCACCGGATAAATGACAAGAGAGCGACGGGTTCGCAAAATACGAATTCATGCCTTCCCCTATTGCCCTCTCATCAACTCTAGGTTTTTATTTCTTCTCTGTTGGTCAATTTTTGCACGTTTTCTCTTGTTGCGCTGAAATGTCTTTATCACTGCACCAAAGAAAAAAAATCGTTTTGCTTTGCAAACTCTTTACGATAAAGTTCTGTAAGATTTCACTTATTTTGATTTCTACTCTCCGGGTAAGACGCAAAAAGCAAGTGTTATAGTTAAGGCTCGAGTCAAGGAAAGGCAATATGACAACGTCACCTGACCACTTTCCACCAATCGAGAGCGCTGTGTCGGAAGGAATATGTTGCTTGTAGCTTAATATCCCACTGGTTTCGGTTAATAATGTTCAAAGAAAACATCTCTCTCTCTCTCTCTCTCTCTCTCTCTCTCTCTCTCTCTCTCTCTCTCTCTCTCTCTCTCTCTCTCTCTCTCTCCATTTTTTTCTCTTTTCGTATTTTAGGTAGTTGTTTTAAACTGGTTTAGTTTATACCTTACTGGATTACCTCAATGAACACCAAAATGTCCGTTATTACATAAAGGGATTTAATAACAAAAGCACAAAACCCCCAGAGAGAGGAGCGAGAGAGAACCAAATAAATACAGACTACAGCTCTTAAAATAAAATACATGGTCAATTATTGTAATATTTAGTAAGGTTTTAGTAAAGGAACTTAATACAGTGACCTATGTGCTTACTATGCAATAACCTTATCATTTTATGTTAATTTATGTCCTTATGATGTCCTAATTAAAAGTCTTACAATGAAGATACTTAAAGATTTTTTGGTGGTAGTTAACAGGGTTCATTAGAGCAAATGAAAAAGCGAGTGTGTATTTTTTACGATACTATATACTGTGCCTTACAAATATTTTGAGTTTTTTTTCCTTTTTTCATTTTGTGTAGTACTGAAAATTTTGCAACTTAAAAAAATGAGGAAGGAGGGGGAGGTTTATTTTACAAAAGAATGCGTCAAATGTGGTGTGGTGCCATAAAAGTCACAAAACCAATTGAGGACTTCCAGCGCTAAAGCAATTCCTGTCTTCGCGTAGCTATGTGGGCTATTTATATAGGTAGTCGCTCATATTATTAGCAAAATTTCGCTTTTTAAATACTATACAAAAACATCTAAAAAAATCATTTTCAGGTACCATAATGTGAAATCATTATATTCAGTTTAAACAAGTATATGGTTAAGCATTTTAAACTATAAAACCTCATTAATAGACGCCTTAAATTCAGTGAGAGGCGAAAAGCAAGTGACCTTAATGCAGTCCACATGACGGAAAGTGGGAATACAAAAACAGTGGTCATGAAAAGAGGTGCGTAAGACATTAGACTGACAGAACAGCAGTTTAGCCCCTAACAGAAGAAAACGCTTTAAGTAAAAAAGAAAACAAAAACTATGTATCTGATAGTTATTCGAGTCTTATAAAAGATACAATTTTAATTTATAAATGTGTTTAAAGTATCTATCTATCTGTCTGTCTGTCTGTCTGTCTGTCTGTCTGTAACCACTAATATTGTGCCTACCTATATTTAAAAAAATAAAATAAAATAACATTAACAGCAACAACAAAAAACAACATCAACAACAATAGTAATAATGTCATCTTCATTGTCATTATCATCATTATTTTAGCAACAGCAGCAGCAGCAGCAGCAACAACAACAACAACAACAACAACAACAACAACAACAACAACAACAACAACAACGCAACAACAACAATAGTTAAAATAATTGTTTTCCAGCAATAATAATAATAACAATAATAATAACAATTGTTTTCCAGCAGTGTTT